>NC_068435.1:20915887-21215887 GCF_023373465.1 Oncorhynchus keta | reverse complement strand
AAGAGGGGACATCTGAAGATTCAACAATTCAGATGGGTTGCTAATATGACTAGGATTGTGCCACTGACTTCTGAACAACGAGTTGATTTGAAAACCAATAGAACATGAGAGAAATAGGCTACTTGTTTCAATAGCATAATATAATTGGTTCCACGTTTCTATTGTCAGGTTTTTGCTAGGCCACCTTAAAGCAAGATAAGACGTGCCTCATAATATGAAGTAAAATGTTAAACGTGGAAATCTAGCGGAACCCCTCGACAACATTCCGCTGAAAGGGCAGCCCGTGAAATTCAAATGTATTTTTTTGAAATACGTAACTTTCACACATTAACAAGTCCAATACAGCAAATGAAAAACTCCTTGTTAATCTACCCATCGTGTCCAATTTCAAAAAGACTTTACAGTGAAAGCACAACATATGATTATGTTAGGTCAGCGCCAAGTCACAAAAACACACTACCATTTTCCAGCCAAAGATAAAGTCTCACAAAACAGAAATAGAGATGAAAATGAATCACTAACCTTTGATCTTCATCAGATGACACACATAGGACATCATGTTACACAATACATGTATGTTTTGTTCGATAATGTGCATATTTATATCCACAAATCTGGTGCATTGGTGCATTACGTTGAGTAATGTTTTGATTCCAAAACATCTGGTGATTTTGCAGATAGCCACATCAAATCCCAGAAATACTCATAATAAACATTGCTAAAAGATACATGTGTTATGCATGGAATTTTTAGATCCAATTCTCCTTAATGCAACCGCTGTCAGATTTTTTTTATTACGGAAAAAGCATAATCTGAGTAAGTCGCTCAGAGCCCAATCCAGCCAAAGAAATATCTGCCATGTTGGAGTCAACAGAAGTTAGAAATAACATTATAAATATTCACTTACCTTTGATCTTCATCAGAATGCACTCCCATGAATCCCAGTTCGACAATAAATGGCTGATTTATTCCATAAAGTCCATCGTTTATGTCCAAATAGAGACTTGTTGTTAGCGTGTTCAGACCCGTAATCCATCTTCATGGGGCGCGAGCACTACGTCCAGACAAACTCAAAGTTCCATTACAGGTCATAGAAACATGTCAAACAATGTATGGAATCAATCTTTAGGATCTTTTTAACATAACTTCAATAATGTTCCAACCGGAGAATTCCATTGTCTGTAGAAAAGCACTGGAACGAGAGCTAACTCTGTCGGGACCTCGTGTCACGAGCCTGAGACTCTGCCAGACCACTGACTCATTCATTTCCCATTCCCCCCTCCTTTATAGCAGAAGCCTGAAACAAGTTTCTAAAGACGGTTGACATCTAGTGGGAAGCCTTAGGAAGTGCAATATGACCCCATAGACACTGTATATTCGATAGGCAATGACTTGAAAAACTACAAATGTCAGATTTCCTACTTCCTGGTTGGATTTTTCTCAGGTTTTTGCCTGCCATGAGTTCTGTTATACTCAGACATCATTCAAACAGTTTTAGAAACTGTTAATAATAATAATAATATGCATATATTAGCAACTGGCATATATAGCATATATTATTCATCCAAGCTACTCAGTCCCAAAGAAGTTAAAGGGTATTTCTTAATTTTTATTATTTTCTACATTGTAGAATAATAGTGGAAACAGAACAAGGAATCAAGTAGTAACTAAAGTGTTAAACTACTCAAATATTTTATGTTTGAGATTCTTCAAAGTAGCCACCCGTTGCCTTGACAGCTTTGTGCGCACTCTGCATTCCCTCAACCAGGCAAAGGCAAACACACGATTGCATTTGTTATTTCATAGTTTGGATTTCTTCACTATTCTACAATGTAAAAATAAAGAAACCCTTGAATGAGTAGGTGTATCCTAACTTTTTGACCAACAAAACCCTTTGCTATGAGACTTGAAATTGAGCTCCGTTGCATCCAGTTTACATTTTTTCATCCTTGATATTTTCTACAACTTGATTGGAGCACCTGTGGTGAATGTAAATTGATTGGACATGATTTGGAAAGGCGCACACACCTGCCTAATATAAGGTCCCACAGAAGACAGAGCAAAAACTAAGCCATAAGGTCGAGCGAATTGTCCTTAGAGACAGGATTGTGTTGAGGCACAGATCTGGGGAACGGTACCAACAAAATTGTGCAGCATTGAAGGTCCCCAAGGACACTGGCCTCCATCATTCTTAAATGGAAGAAGTTTGGAACTACTAACACTCTAACTAGAGCTGGCTGCCTGGACAAACTGAGCAATCAGGGGAGAAGGGTCTTGGTTAGGGAAGTGACCAAGAACCTGATGGTCACTGACCGAGCTCCAAAGTTTCTCTGTGGAGATGGGACAACTTTCCACAAGGACAACATTCTTTGAAGAACTCTACCAATCAGGCCTTTTTATGGTAGAATGGTCAGACTGAAGCCACTCTTCAGTAAAAGGCACATGACATCCCATTTGGAGTTTGCCAAACGGCACCTAAAGGACTCTTATGCCACGAGAAACATGATTCACTGGTCTGATGAAACCAAAATTGAAGTCTTTGGCCTGAATGCCAAGACTGGGCAGGGACTGGGAGACTAGTCAGAAACGTGGGAACGATGAACGGCGCAAAGTACAGAGATCCTTGATGAAAACCTGCTCAGGACCTCAGACTGGGGTGATGGTTCCCCTTCCAACAGGACAACGACCGTAAGCACACAGCCCAAGACAACGCAGGAGTGGCTTCGGGACAAGTCTCTGAATGTCCTTGAGTGGCCCAGCCAGAGCCTGGACTTGAACCTGATCGAACATCTCTGGAGAGTCCTCAAAATTGCTGTGCAGCAGCACTCCCCATCCAACCTGATGGAGCCTGAAGAGGATCTGCAGAGAAGAATGGGAGAAACTCTCCAAATACAGGTGTGCCAAGCTTGTTGCGTCATACCTAAGACTCCTCGGGGCTATGAACACTGCCAAAGGTGCTTCAACAAAGTACTGATTAATTGTTCTGAATACTTATGTAGATGTGATATTTTTATTAGGAAACATTTCTAAAAGCCTGTCTTTGCTTTGTCATTATGGGGTATTGTGTGTAGATGAGAGTGGAAAAAAAACAAGGCTGTGACCTAACTTTTAAAGATTTTGTTAAGTGGTCTGAATAATTTCCAAATGCACTGTATAGTGCATAGTTTTTCAATTTATCAAATCAGTTTTCTTGCTCAAACTGTGAGCAACACCTGTCAAACTCAGACATACTTTCTAAACACATTGATGTCGATTTGCACATGGCTAGTATTATCAGAGGACCGTGGCCTTTTCCAATAAACAGTAGGTTATTCTGGCTGGATTTGTTACACTCCTCCCATGTAAATATTTCTGCCACCGCAGATTTGAACGGGACTAATGATGGTGTTTTTATGCTCGTGTACATAATTACCTTGTCCGACCTCCCACAGTAAAACTAATCTAGTCTTATTAGGTCTAAAGTCACCATTGGCCTCATGATGAAATTCCTGAGCGGTTTCCTTCCCCTCCGGCAACTGAGTTATTATGAATGCCTGTATCTTTGTATTGACTGTGTGTATTCATACACCAAGTGTAATTTTCAATTTAAACTTTTTTATTTTAACCCATCTTCCAATAGGGTCCCTTAGTAAGGCATTGGGAAACATCTTTGGTTGAATCTGTTTGAAATTCACTGCTTGACTGAGGGACCTTTTTTAAAGAATTGTATGTGGGGTACAGCGATAAAGTAGTCATTCAAATCATGATAAATACTATAATTGCAAACAAGGTGAGTCGATGCAATTTATGTGAGTTAAGCTAATGTTTACTTCTGAACTTGTTGGTGCTTGCCATATCAAAGGGGTTGAATACTTATTGACTCAACATATTTCAGCTTTTTTTTATTTTGTTAATATAATTCCACTTTGACATCAATCAAATTTATTTTTGAAGCCCTTTTTTACATCAGCTGATGTCACAAAGTGCTGTACAGAAACACAGCATAAAACCGCAAGCAATACAGGTGTAGAAACACGGTGACATGGAAAAAGTCCCTGGAAAGGCCAGAACCTAGGTCGGAACCTAGAGGAACCAGGCTATGAGAGGTGGCCAGTCCTTTTCTGGCTGTGCCGGGTGGAGATTATTGCAGAACATGGCCAAGATGTTCATAATGACCTGCAGGGTCAAATAATAATAATTACAGTGGTTGTAGATGGTGCAACAGGTCAGCACCTCGGGAGTAAATGTCAGTTGGCTTTTCATAGCCGGTCATTCAGAGTATCTCTACCGCTCCTGCTGTCTCTAGAGAGTTGAAAACAGCAGGTCTGGGTCAGGTCAGGGTTCCATAGCCGCAGGCAGAACAGTTGTAACTGGAGTAGCAGCATGGCCAGGTGGACTGGGGACATCAAGGAGTCATCATGCCAGGTTGTCCTGAGGCATAGTCCTAGGGTTCAGGTCCTCCGGGTAAGGGAAATAGAAATAGAGAGCATACTTAAATTCACACAGGATACCGGATAAGACAGGAGAAGTACTCCAGATATAACAAACTGACCCTAGCCCCCCGACACAAACTGCCACAGCATAAATACTGGAAGCTGAGACAGGAGGGGTCGGGAGACACTGTGGCCCTGTCTGACGATACCCCCGGACAGGGCCAACTCCACCCACTTTGCCAAAGCACAGCCCCCACACCACTAGAGGAATATCTTCAACCACCAACTTACCATCCTGGGACATGGCTGAGTCTAGCCCACCGAGATCTCCCCCACGGCACAACCCAAGGGGGGGCGCCAACCCAAACCGGAAGATTACGTCAGTGACTCAACCCACTCAAGTGATGCACCCCTCCTAGGGGGAGAGCACCAGTGACTCAGCATGGAAGAGCATGGAAGAGCACCAGTGACTCAGCCCCTGTAAAAGGGTTAGAGGCAGAGAATCCCAGTGGAGAGGGGAACCAGCCAGGCAGAGACGGCAAGGGCCGTTCGTTGCTCCAGTGCCTTTCCGTTTACCTTCACACTCCTGGGCCAGACTACACTCAATCATAGGACCGACTGAAGAGATGAGTCTTCAATAAAGACATGAAGGTTAAGACCTAGTCTGCGTCTCACATAGATAGGCAGACCATTCCATAAAACTGGAGCTCTGTAGGAGAAAGCCCTGCCTCCAGCTGTTTGCTTAGGAGTTCTAGGGACCGTAAAGAGGCCTGCGGCTTGTTACCGTAGCGTACGTGTAGGTTTGTACGGCAGGACCAAATCGGAAATACCGGTAGCAGTAAGCTCATGTAATGCTTTGTAGGTTAGCAGTAAAAGCTTAATCAGCCCTTGCCTTAATAACAGGAAGCCAGTGTAGAGGCTAGCACTGGAGTAATATGATCACATTTTTTGGGGTTCTGGTCAAGATTCTAGCAGCCGTGTTTAGCACAAGCTGAAGTTTATTTATTTAGTGCTTTATCCGGGTAGCCGGAAAGTAGAGCATTGCAGTAGTCTAACCTAGAAGTAACAAAAGCATGGATTATTTTTTTTGACAACGTTTCTGCTTTTTGCAATGTTATGTGGGGAGGGGGGGGGGGGCTGTCCTTCCTTGAAACAGTCTTGATATGTTCGTCAAAAGAGATCAGGGTCCAGAGTAAACATTGCAAAAATCATAAAGTAAGATTAATTGTCAGATTCAACAGAAGATCTTTGTTTCTTGGGATCTAGAACAAGAATCTCTTTTGTCTCTGAGTTTAGAAGTAGAACACTTGCTGCAATCCACATGTCTAAAACACAGACTTCCAGGGAGGGCAATTTTCGGGCTTCACTGTGTTTCAGCGAAATTTGGGTTTCCAATCTCTCAGTGTGTGTTGATCGGTGGTATCAAAAGCAGCAATGAGGTCTAGGAGCAGTGCCTATGATGGGGTCTAAAACCTAACTGAAGCGTTTCGTATACGTTGTTTCTCTTCAGGAAGGCAGTGAGTTGCTGCATAACCGATTGTTCCCAAAAGTTTGAGAGAAATGGGAGATTCCTATTTGTAGTTTAAAAAAATATTTTCTGGGTTAAGGTTTGGCTTTTTCAAGAGGCTTTATTACTGCCACTTTTAGTATGCAGATTGAAGGTTGAGGGCATGATTATTTTCATAATTGTGTCGATACTAAAGTACTAAAACACTTGAGTGTCTCTCTTGATCCTAGGTCCTGGCAGAGTTGTGCAGACTCAGGACAACTGAGCTTTGGAGGAATACGCAGATTTAAAGAGGAGTCCGTAATTTGATTATCGGGTATTGTGTATAGGCCAGTGACACAATCTCAATTTAATCTATTTTAAATTCGGGCTGTAACATTTTGAAGAAGTGAAGGGGTGTGAATACTTTCAGAAGGCACTGTAGGTCGTCTGATTTTAATCCGTGTTGACAGTGGAGAAGTCAACTGCTCCTTTCTGTGTAGAAAAGCCTTTCTGTGTAGAAAAGCCCTGCTTCTTTCAGTCAATTCTGTGTTGCAGATAGCTGAGAAAATGCCTCTTAAAAGGAAACTTGAAGCCTGTGGAAGTTGGCAGACTCGTACAGGATTCTTTAAAGTCCAAGTGCTGTCTATGTATTGTCCTGTGGTTTATATATTGTGCAACTGATCAAATTTTTGTACACTTTTAGTGCTCGTTCAATCGGTGTTATTTCCTTGTAGTTGCTGGTAGGGGTGTAGTGGTTCACCGAACCCATGGTTCGTTTTGGGTTTTTGGGGTCACGTTTTTGCCACAGATGTTTTTTTAATGGGTGCGTGCAATTCACATGCTGACTGCAGGTATGTCCACCAGAGTTGTTGCCAGAGATGTTTATGTTCCTTTCTCTACAATAAACTTCCTCCAATGTTGTTTTAGAGAATTTGACTGAACTTCCAACCAGCCTCACAACCGCAGACCATAATGACCACGCCAGCCCAGGACCTCCACATCTGGCTTTTTGACCTGCGGGATCGTCTGAGACCAGCCACCGGGACAACTGATGAAACTGGGTTTGCACAACCAAAGAATTTCTGCACTAACTGTCAGAAACCATCTCGGTAGCTCATCTGTGTGCTTGTTCCCCTCACCAGGCTCTTGACCTGACTGAAGTTAAGCATTGTGTCTGACTTCAGTGGGCAAATGCTCACCTTCGATGGCCACTGACACACTGGAGAACTGTGCCCTTCACAGGTGAATCCTGATTTCAACTCTACCGGTCAGATAGCAGACAGTGTGTGGGCAAGTGGTTTGTTGATGTCAACATAGTGCCGTGGGGTTATGGCATGGGCAGACATAAGCTACATACACAATTGCATTTTATCGATGGCAATTTGAATGCAGAAATACTGTGACTAGATACTGAGGCTCATTGTCGTGCCAATCGTCCGCTGCCATCACCTCATGTTTCAGCGGGATAATGCACAGCCCAATGTCGCAAGAATCTGTACACAATTCCTGGAAGCTGAAAATATCCCAGTTCTTCCACGGCCTGCATGCTCACCAGACATGTCACCCATTGAGTATGTTAGATGGTCTGGATCGACGTGTACGACAGTGTGCCAATATCCAGCAACTTTGAAGAGTGGGACAACATGCCACAATCAACAGCTGGAAGAACTTCATGTGAAGGAGATACACAAGGCAAATGGTGGTCACACCAGATAGTGACTGGTTTTCTTGTCTACCTTTAAAAATAATAAGTATCTGGGACCTACAATGCATATCTGTATTCCCAGTCATGTAAAATCCATAGATTAGGGCCACAGGAATTGACTGATTTCCTTATGAACTGTAACTCAGTAAAATCTTTGCAATTGTTGCGTTTTTATATTTTTGTTCAGTGTAATTAACAACTTTGGCTTGGTTATATAGGCTAGAGCAGGTACTACCTGTTTGCTGAAATGGGTGCGAGAGGGATGTTTCGAACGTGGCCATGACGTTCTCAACCACCTAGAATGGCATGGTCAGAATCGACTGAAAAGCTGCTTGAATGCAGAGGAGATGAAGTTGTCTCTGCATTTCTGTCTTGCTTTGGTGGTAGGAAAAGTGGGGTAATTTCAGTGTAAACGTGTCAACATGTTTGAAGTGTTGGCAGCTACATAGGCTATTGAACAGTGGTGACGTACTGTTAACATTTCATCAATAACTCTCTGTCCATCGCCGTTGAAATCTACTGGGAAGCTGAAGTGTTCCCAAACTAGAGATTTAAACAATGGAGGAGAATCGTCCACCACTCACCATATTGAGATAAAAACGGCTGCATTAGGCCTTTAAGAATTAATCTGGATCAGTGAAATAAATGGCAAACTGCAATTCATAGACCAGAGTTGCAAACACTTGATATTCTGATCTTTGTGGCAATTCATATCTGGCAGTGAAATACTTTAATCTCAAAAGATGTGTTAAAGGTCATATGAGCCAAGAGCCCCCCAATACTCAACTGGTAGACCAAATCAGGACCCAGAACGTGGTCAATATGGACCGCAGGTTGGGCTTCGACCCCTGGTATCATATAACCCACACATAAGACATGGAAGAATGTGTAGAATTGCGGAGAATTTGCCTTTAAAATGTCAAATATATTTTCTCCATGTTAAATGTGTATAATTGCTTTAAACTGCAAAATGTTCCCTCTGCCAACAAGCGGGGTGTGAACAGTTTTTTTTTTTGGGGGGTGCATGGGTTGTGAGGTGGGCGTTTACTACGCCGTTTTAATTACATGATCCACCTGGACCTTTGTGACTGGACCTTCTCAAATAGTACTTGAGTGCCCCTGGCCTAGACGATATCCAAAGACAATTAGCAATACACTAAATTCATACATTTTCTGTTTTCAATTGTAAACACAATACCACACTTTTCCAAAGTAGTCCATGTTGCTGTTATTTCCAATTAAATCAAGGCATTAGAATATACCGGAGGGCTTACGCTGGTTGTTGTTGAGCAAAACGCACCTGCGAGGGTCTAATGCTGCATACAGAGCCCTCCACGCACTGTAGGCTACAATTCCTTGAGTTTCCCCGTATGTTTGATTTTCATTAAATCATACATGGTTGTTTTTCTGGCCTAAAATACATTAGTTCATAAGGGCAGAATATTGTGTGTGGCCTACAGAAGTTTGATCAGTTATACCATTATTGCAAACATATTTGGATCAGGTAAAAAGCAAACATTGGTAAGAGACCAGGCTTTATGGAATCTAGCGCTGAATACATTGATTCACCGAAGGTCAATACTTAAAAAATGTTTTATGGCATGCCCACCGTGTACCTATGTTTGTCCTCTGTAGTTGCTTGCACATCTTTGTTTTCTGAAATCCATACTTTTTCAATAATTGTTAATCAAATACCAGTACCGACTGTTTCCTTGTTGGGATTCAATTGGTGCATTTGCTCGGCGTTGCAATCTTAGAGCAACAGCAATGAGCAAACAGTCGGTGGTTGCCTGGCGGACTACTTTTTCTATTTGGCTAGCTACTCGTGGAAAACATTGCAATGGGATTGCATTTTTTTAATAAACTTTTTAATTTTTAAAAATAAATCATTTTTTTATTGGCCATAAGCTGGCTTTTACCGGCTAATGGAAACCCTGTTCCACTGGTGGTTTGTAGTGATTTGAGATGACGGTCATTATTTGTTGCTGTAAAGTGCATAATCTGCCAGGTGCCTCGTCCAAACTAGCTCCCAGACTTTGAAACAGAAGAATATGAATTTTTAGTTACGAAATTGGTATGAGTTAAGCCTACATTTTGCTTTGGTTTTCAAGTGTACTTGGGTTTTGCACCTGGGGAATAGCCTAGTAAATCGGTGACTGACTACCATTCCAGCACTTTTACCCTGGCCTTGCCAAGTCCTGCTGTTTTATTTTCCATTTTCCAGTCCTTTGTCTTTCTAGTACTCTCTCTCACAATCACCTAAAAACTCTGAAGGTGATTCTGTTTCTATCAGTAATGATTTGACCCTTGATTTAATCCTAGCAAACGGATAAGATCACACAGTGCTTGAGATTCACTCTGACTTATGTAGTCTAGGCGTCAATTACTTCAACTTCCAGCTGACCCTGTCAATTGACCTATTAAAGTGGTCCGATTTGATTGTTAAATCCTAGGGCCTGTTGGGCAGAGGTATGTTCATTCATTTGACCTCATTCCTCTACTCTTCTCTGTGGTTCTGTGTGGCACAGTTGATAGAGCATGGTGACTGCAATACCAGGCTCGAGGGTTTGTTTCCCGCTGGGTCCACCCACATGAAAATGTTTGCACGCATGATTGTAAGTCGCTTCAGATAAAAGCTTCTGCCGAATGTGTTGCTTATTATTAAGATCTCTTTCTCTAGGAACACCATCTCCAGAGGGCCATGTCGGCTCAGTCGGTGTATGGAGAGAAACACAACATGGTCATCCCTGTCCCGGAGGCAGACGGCAACATTGCTTACTACGAGTCCCTCTACCCCGGAGAGTTCAAGATGCCAAAGCAGCTTATTCACATACAGCGTGAGTAGTGGACCTGGCTGCAAGGCTCTAGTACCCTATACTACTGCTCAATCTCAAATCGACCCAAACACTCTCCCTATGCACTTTGGGCAATCTGACAGGATTTGATTGGTATAAGTAATAAGATTAATCTTCCACCTAGCCTATCGGAGGGTCCGGTGGAACTGTTTCCATATTGATTGCAGCTGGCACATCCTCTTAGATCTCCACAAGTCCCTAGGAAGTTGGGTCTAGGTGTCCATTTGGGATTTGGTCATACCTCAGCTTGGTTTATGGAGAGGTGTTGATAACATCTGAATATGTGGTTTATCTGTTGCTAGGCAACAGTGATGAGTAGTTTTAGCCCTGGTGGCAAAGTTGCATGAACCATTTCAGAGACTAACTAATACATATTGAAGGAGAGCCAATCTATATACAATTACAGCTGACTTTGAGACTGTCAATAGTAAAATGTTGTTTGAGTGAACCTGAATCTGGAAAATGAAAGGTCAAATTGCTTCTGTAGACTCCTCCTCCCCACCACTCTATGGCAAGGAGTTTTGTTGGTAGTAGTTGAGACTTATAAGGCATAATTCTTAAGCGTTGTGGGATCTAGCCTTAGTAGTAATTTAGTAGGCCTAATCCTCTCGTACATGAATCATTTTATTTGTTATTGCTCAAGATAAGAGCTCAGCTAAATTTGATTTCCTGGGCTTATGTCATTATTGTCCGATGTGAGATGGGCCTGGGAATTGCTAGGGAACTCACAATATAATATCACGATACTTAGGTGCCGATTCGATAATGTGCTTTGATGTTCCCAACATATTGCTCACCATATGTCTGCTGCAGAGAGGAAAGACTAAAACCAATTTTGATCAGTAAGGGAAATAAGTTCTGAAAAGTTGTTGCTAACTACAGAAGCACAACAATTGTTACTTAGAGTCAAATATCTATATCCTCCCAAAATAATATTGTAACTAAATTTTTTTCCCCACAACCTTTTTCTGTGTCATTATATCTAGGCAATTGCGTTAATTCACGTTACCTTGTTAGTAGAGGCTGCCGAAAACTCAATCTAACATGATTGGAATTTAATTGATTTATATGAAGGTGTGTTAGTTTTGGATTCAGCATTGTCATCTGTCTTGGGCTTTGAAAGCTAAATTTAAATGCAGTTGCCAAGATGCTGCCATAAAGTGGCTTGATTTGCTGAACCGACCAAATGTAAATTAATCACTTTACCCAATCAATACAACCATTGCTATAGTCAGGATTTAAATACTAGTAGCTCGGAACATAAGTCAGCATTATGTCAAACTGGGAAGATCGGCTAGAAGGTCTCCTGTATCCCGTAATAGGAAAGGGGAGCATCCAGCTCTTCTTTTGAACTGTTGGAATGGAAATGCATTGGCTTAAGCACCGGGCTACTGTGATGCTACTACGTTAGCATGTGTGCTCAGTGGTAACAGGAGAGCTACACTGGGGCGTCATGGACGTGTAGCTTTTGCAGGCGTGGGCAGACCTTAAGTTCTCTAGGATAGGGGGCAACATTTGGAATTTTGGATGAAAAGCAGGCCCACATTCAACTGCCTGCTACTCATGCCCAGAAGATAAGATATGCATAGTATTAGTAGATTAGGATAGAAAACACTCTGAAGTTCCTAAAACTGTTTGAAGCATGTCTTTGAGTATAACAGAACTTACGTAGCAGGCGAAACCCCTAGGACAAACCATTCCGATTTTTATTTTGAGGTCACTCTCTTTCCAATGGGTTTTCATTGGAATCCAGATTTCTAAGGAACTTGCTTGCAGTTCCTACCGCTTCCACTGGATGTCAGTCTTTAGAAATTGGTTGAGGTTTTTCCTTTGTGTAATGAAGTAGCCCTGTTCAAAACGAGTGTCACTTCATGTGTACTGTTAGAGGCGCCTGACCAGAAAGCTAGCGTCAGTTTGTTTTCCTGTATTGAACACAGATCATCCTGTCTTCAATTTGATCGATTATATACTTTAGAAAGTAACTAAAGTTGTATTACACAAGTAGTTTGAAATGTTTAGGCGAAGTTTACAAGTATCTTTTGAGATATTTTGTAGTCACGTTGCACAAGTTGGAACCAGTGTTTTTTCTGGATCAAACGTGCCAAATAAATTGACATTTTGGATATATATGGACGGTATTCATAGATCAAAAGGACCATTTGTGATGTTTATGGGACATATTGGAGTGCCAACAAAAGAAGCTTGTCAAAGGTAAGGCATGATTTTATATTTTTATTTCTGCGTTTTGTGTCACGCCTGCATGGTTGAAATGTGCTTTCTCTCTTTGTATACGGTGGTGCTACCCTCAGATAAAAGCATTGTTTGCTGTTTGTATTTTTGAAATCTGACACGTTGGCTGGATTCACAACAAGTGTAGCTTTAATTTGGTATCTTACATGTGTGATTTCACGAAAGTTTGATTTTTATAGTAATTTATTTGAATTTGGAGCTCTGCATTTTCACTAGCTTTTGGCCAGGTGTTCCAAATATCCCAGAGAGGTTAAGAGTTCTCCGGCATGAGCCTCATGCCAAATTGTTGAAAATAGAACCAGAGTGTAAATTTGCAAGGTTGTTGTAGCTATCAATTGTTTCATTAACTTCTCTAGGGTAGGGGCAGCATTTGGAATTTTGGATGAAAAGCATGCCCAAATTAAACGGCCTGCATATAACTGGTAGGAAAACACTAAAGTTTCCAACTGTTAAAATGGTGTCTGTGAGTATAACAGAACTGATTTGGCAGGCGAAAACCTGAGAACTCCATTCAGGAGGTAGTTTTCTATTCAATGCCATTACAGTATCCATTGACTTAGGACTCAAATTGCAGTTCCTATGCCTTCCACTAGATGTCAACAGTCTTTAGAAATTCGTTCAGGCTTGTATTCTGATAAATGAGGGAGTAAGACCAGTCTGAATGATTGGACCCTGATGTGTCAGAGCCTTTCCATGCGCAATCCCGAGAGAGTGCCTTTCTTGTTAACCTTTTTATATTGATGACTTTATTGTCCGGTTGAAATATTATCTATCATTTAGGTTAAAAACAACCTGAGGATCGTCTGACATGTTTCTATGAACTTTACGGATACAATTTATATTTTTTTGTCTGCCTACTTCGACTACGTTTGAGCCTGTGGATTACTGAAGAAAACAAGCGGGAAAAAACTGAGGTTTTTGGATTTTAACCTCAACCACCCATCCCGGATCCGGTATAATTGTCATCAGCAACGCTGAATAGCATAGCGCAACAGTCAAATAATATTACTAGAAAATATTCATTTTCATGAAATCACAAGTGCAATATTGCAAAACACAGCTTAGCCTTTTGTTAATCCACCTGTCGTCTCAGATTTTGAAATTATGCTTTATAGTGAAAGCAATACAAGCGTTTGTAAGTTTATCGATCGCTCGACAAAACAATAAGTACACTTAGCATCCGGTAACTTGGTCACAAATCAGAAAAGCAATCAAATTAATCGTTTACCTTTGATCTTCGGATGTTTTCACTCACCAGACCCCCAGTTAAACAGCAAATGTTCCTTTTGTTCCATAAAGATATTTTTTTATATCAAAATCCCTCCGTTAGTTTGGTGCGTTATGCCCAGGAATCCACCGGAAAGAGTGGTCACGTCAACGCAGACACAAATTCCAAATTATATCCATAATGTCCACAGAAACATGTCAGATGTTTTTTATAATCAATCCTCAGGGTGTTTTTCAAATATCTATTCGATAATATATCAATCGGGACAGTTGGCTTTTCACCAGGACCGGGAGTATCAATGGCCGCCTTTCTCTTTTGCACACAATTCACTCTGAGCCCCCACCTATCCACTTACGCAATGTGGTCGTTCACTCTCATTCTTCAAAATAAAAGCCTGAAACTGTCTGAAGACTGACACCTTGATGAAGCGATAGGAAAAGGAATCTGGTTGATATCCCTTTTAAATTGAGCAATGGGAGGCTATGGAACATGGAGTTTTCCAAATAGAAGCCACTTCCTGGTTAGATTTTTCTCAGGGTTTTGCCTGCAATATCGGTTTTGAAAACTTTAGTTTTTTATCCTAATCTGTCAATTATATGCATATTCTATCTGGTCCTGAGAAATAGGCAGTTTACTTTGGGAACGTTATTTTTTCCAAACATAAAAATAGTGCCCCCTAGCTTCAAGAGGTTAAGAGACTTTATCGAACAAATGGAACATTTATTGAGTAAATGAATGTCTTCTGAGTGCAACCATATGAAGATCATCAAAGGTAAGGGATTAATTCTATCTCTATTTCTGAGTTGTGTAACTCTTCTGCTTGGCTGGTTACTGGTTAATGATTTTTTTCTACTGGCCTATGTTCTCAAATAATAATAAGGGTTGCTTTCGCTGTAAAGCATTTTTAAAATCTGACCCCGTGGTTGGATTCACAAGAAGTTCATCTTTAAACCCATGTAAAATATGCTTTATTTTTGATTATTTCCTTATTTGAATTTGGTGCGCTGCAATATCACTGGATGTTGGCCAGGTGGGACGCTCGCGTCCCACATACCCTAGAGGGGTTAACCTCTTGCTCCTACCTGGCACGCAGGCGTCCCATCTAGAGCTCTGGAAATGCAAATGCGCTACGCTAAATGCTAATAGTATCAGTTAAAACTCAAACGTTCATTAAAATATTGAATTGGTATTGAATTAAAGCTACACTCGTTGTGAATCCAGGCAACAAGTCAGATTTTTAAAATGCTTTTCGGCGAAAGCATGAGAAGCTATTATCTGATAGCATGTAACACCCCAAAAGACCCGCAGGGGACGTAAACAAAATAATTAGCATAGTCGTCACTACACAAACCGCACAAATAAAATAAAACATTCATTACCTTTGACCATCTTCTTTGTTGGCACTCCTAGATGTCCCATAATCACTATTGGGTCTTTTTTTCGATTAAATCGGTCCATATATAGCCTAGATATCGATCTATGAAGACTGTGTGATAAACGGGAAAAAATTGCGTTTCATAACGTAACATCATTTTTTTTTATTCAAAAAGTCGACGATAAACTTTCACAAAACACTTAGAAATACTTTTGTAATGCAACTTTAGGTATTAGTACACGTTAATAAGCGATAAAATTCATCCGGAGGCGATGTCAATTCTATAGGTGTCCGTCTCGAAAAAATGTCTGGAGAGAGCTCGACCAAAACATCCGGTCGGAGACCGGAGGGAATCGGTTCCCTTGATTCGGTTAGACTAAGAATCAAAGCTGAATCAATTTTTTTTATTTATTTTTAATTTGACCTTTATTTAACCAGGCAAGTCAGTTAAGAACATATTCTTATTTTCAATGACGGCCTAGGAACAGTGGGTTAACTGCCTGTTCAGGGGCAGAACGACAGATTTGTACCTTGTCAGCTCGGGGGTTTGAACTCGCAACCTTCCGGTTACTAGTCCAAAGCTCTAACCACTAGGCTACGCTGCTACGCACTCTAGACAACGTGTGGAAGCTGTAGGCACTGCAATCTCGGCCTCATTTAATTGGGTTCACTTTGAACAATTCCTGGAAGTAGCGCAAGGATATTTATTTCCATTTTCAGTGATCAGATTTTCCTGCACTTTTCGATGAAATGCACGTTCTGTTATAGTCACAGCCGTGATTTAACCAGTTTTATAAACGTCTGAGTGTTTTCTATCCACACATACTAATCATATGCATATACTATATTCCTGGCCTGAGTAGCAGGGCGCTGAAATGTTGCACGATTTTTAACAGAATGTTCGAAAAAGTAGAGGGTCGACTTAACAGGTTAACAATTAATCACCCATATTAGCAAACATTTAATTTCAAACTTCACATTTCTCTAGTATATCTAGTACTTATCGTCATGAACAATATCAGCAAAGTACCTGTGAAAATGATAGGTATGGTCTGTCTAACTTTAGATTTGTCACCCCATCTCTACTCCATTCTCATGTCTGAAGTTCTCACCTCTCCCTCTCTCACCTGTAGCTTTCACCCTGGACACAGAGCAGCCGGACTATGACCTGGACACAGAAGACGAGGTGTTTGTGAACAAGCTAAAGAAGAAGATGGAGATCACCTTCCTGCAGTTTGAGGAGATGGTCGACCGTCTGGAGAAAGGCAGTGGGCAGCAGGTAAGTCTTGGACTCTGCATCCTAAATGGCACACTATTCCCTACATATAGTGTACTACTTTTGACGGGAGCCTTAAGTGCCTTGGTCAAAATTAGAGCACTACACAGGGAATAGGGTGCATTTGATGGGATAAGAGGGAGTAGCCTGCAATGGGCAGTCATAGCATCAGACTAGCATCCTGTCCAAGGGGTGTACTGTCTTGCACATCAAGCTGTGTCACGCTACAGAAAACAGAAATTGTTACTCTACAGTTAGGGGATCAGAACAGAGACCCTGCCGCCTCCCAAATGTGACTCCCTGCTCCTCCCTCACCTCTTCCCCCGATCAGGCGGTGAGCTTGCAGGAGGCCAAGCTGCTGTTGAAGGAGGATGACGAGCTGATCAAGGAAGTGTTTGACTATTGGACCAGGAAGAGGAAAAACGGCAAGCACGGCACGCTGCACCCCACTGTGAAGCAGGAGAAGAGGGACGGCTCCAGCACCTCAGACCCCTACGTGGCCTTTCGCAGAAGGACGGAGAAGATGCAGACCAGAAAGGTAGGTTCCCACCTCTAGACCAGGGCAAATCAAATTTTATTTGTCACATGCGCCGTATACAACCGGGTGTAGTAGACCTTACCGTGAAATGTTTACTTACAAGCCCTAACCAACAATGCAGTTAAATGATTTGATATCTATATATATTTTTTTAAGAGCAGCAGTAAAATAGAGTCAATGTGCGGTGGCAGTGGTTAGTCGAGGTAATATGTACATGCATAGTTATTAGTGACTATGCATAGATAATAACAGAGTAGCAGCACTGTAAAGGGGGGGCAGCAATGCAAATAGTCTGGGTAGCCATTTGATTAAATGTTCAGGAAGGAGTCTTATGGCTTGGGGGTAAAGAAGCTGTTTAGAAGCCTCTTGGACATAGACTTGCCGTGCGGTAGCGTAGCAGAGAGAACAGTCTAAGGTGGCTGGAGTCTGACGATTTTTATGGCCTTCCTCTGACACCGCCTGGTATAGAGGTCTTGGATAGCAGCTGGGCCGTTCGCACTACCCTCTGTAGTAGAGGTCGACCGATTATTTGGAATGGCCGATTTCAAGTTCTCATAACAATCGGAAATCTGTATTTAAATGCGCCGATTTAAAAAAATATATATATATATAGCAACCTTACAGTTAACTAGTCCAACGCAATAACGACCTGCTTCTCTCTCGTTGCACTCCACAAGGAGACTGCCTGTTACGCGAATGCAATAAGCCAAGGTAATTTGCTAGCTAGCATTAAACTTATGAAAAACAGTCAATCATAATCACTAGTTAACTACACATGGTTGATGTTACTAGATATTATCTAGCGTGTCCTGCGTTGCATATAATCTGACTGAGCATACAAGTATCTGACTGAGCGGTGGTAGGCAGAAGCAGGCGCGTAAACATTCATTCAAACAGCGCTTTCGTGCGTTTTGCCAGCAGCTCTTCGTGTGCGTCAAGCATTGCGCTGTTTATGACTTCAAGCCTATCAACTCCCGAGATGAGGCTGGTGTAACCGAAGTGAAATTGCTAGCTAGTTAGCGTGCGCTAATAGCGTTTCAAACGTCACTCGCTCTGAGACTTCTAGTAGTTGTTCCCCTTGCTCTGCATGGGTAACGCTGCTTCGATGGTGGCTGTTGTCGTTGTGTTGCTTGTTCGAGCCCAGGGAGGAGCGAGGAGAGGGACGGAAGCTATACTGTTACACTGGCAACACTAAAGTGCCTTTAAGAACATCCAATAGTCAATGCTTATTGAAATACAAATGGTATAGAGGGGAATAGTCCTATAATTCCTATAACTACAACCTAAAACTTCTTACCTGGGAATATTGAAGTCTCACGTTAAAAGGAAACACCAACTTTCATATGTTCTGAGCAAGGAACTGAAACGTTAGCTTTCTTACATAGCACATATTGCACTTTTACTTTCTTCTCCAACACTTTGTTTTTGCATTATTTAAACCAAATTGAACATGTTTCATTATTTACTTGAGGCTAAATTGATTTTATTGATGCATTATATTAAGTTAAAATAAGTTCATTCAGTATTGTTGTAATTGTCATTATTACAAATAAAAAAATAACAAACAATTGGCTGATTAATCGGTATCGGCTTTTTTGGTCCTCCAATAATTGGTATCGGCGTTGAAAAATCATAATCGGTCGACCTCTACTCTGTAGTGCCTTGCGGTCAGAGGTCGAGCAGTTTCCTTACCAGGCAGGATGCTCTCTGGTGCAGCTGTAGGACCTTTTTGAGGATCTGATGACCCATGCCAAATCTTTTTAGTTTCCTGGGGGGGAATAGGTTTTGTCGTGCCCTCTTCACGAATGTCTTTTTGTGCTTGGACCATGTTTGTTGGTGATGTGGACACCAAGGATCTTGAAGCTATCAACCTGCTCCACGACAGCCCCATCGACGAGAATGGGGGCCTGCTCGGTCCTCTTTCTGAAGTCCACAATCATCTCCTTTGTCTTGATCACATTGAGGGAGAGGTTGTTGTCCTGGCACCGCAAGGCCAGGTCTCTGATAATATTATAAGGGGTAGTTGACACGATTCCCGTACACTGATAAAGCCTAGTCCTGGTCATTAGAAATTCCTGCTGAGCATGGTTTTTAGTTTAGGACTAGGCTTTGTGTCCAGGAAACTGGCCCCAAGTGTGTGTGTGTGTGTGTGTGTGTGTGTGTGTGTGTGTGTACCCCTACGCATTTTCATTTCAACTGATTTATAGGCTTACCCTAGGTTATTGACAGCAGCTGAGTTAATTAATGGTGAAATTGCCCCCCTCAGAACCGTAAGAACGAGGAGGCTGGGTATGAGAAGATGCTGAAACTGCGGCGGGACCTGAGCCGAGCCGTCACCATCCTGGAGATGATCAAGAGGAGGGAGAAGAGCAAGAGAGAGCTGCTGCACCTCACCCTGGAGATCGTAGAGAAGAGGTGGGTACTACTCATAGATGTACTCAAGTTTTTTTTTTTTAAGTCATTGCTCGGATGACAGTCATCTTAGTCAGGACAACTTTCATTCTGGAAACTGATCAAATATGGTAAAATAATGTATACAACAGTGCCTATGTAGATATCTGCTTGGGTATATACACTGCTCAAAAAAATGAAGGGAACACTAAAATAACACATCCTAGATGAATGAAATATTTTTATTAAATACTTTTTTCTTTACATAGTTGAATGTGCTGAAAAACAAAATCACACAAATTATCAATGGAAATCAAATTTATCAACCCATGGGGGTCTAGATTTGGAGTCCCACTCAAAATTTAAGTGGAAAACCACACTACAGGCTGATCCAACTTTGATATAATGTCCTTAAAACAAGTCAAAATGAGGCTCAGTAGTGTGTGTGGCCTCCACGTGCCTGTACGACCTCCCTACAACGCCTGGGCATGCTCCTGATGAGGTGGCGGATGGTCTCCTGAGGGATCTCCTCCCAGACCTGGACTAAAGCATCCGCCAACTCCTGGACAGTCTGTGGTGCAACGTGGCATTGGTGGATGGAGCGAGACATGATGTCCCAGATGTGCTCAATTGGATTCAGGTCTGGGGAACGGGCGGGCCAGTCCATAGCATCAATGCCTTCCTCTTGCAGGAACTGCTGACACACTCCAGCCACATGAGGTGTAGCATTGTCTTGCATTAGGAGGAACCCAGGTCCAACCGCACCAGCATATGGTCTCACAAGGGGTCTGAGGATCTCATCTCGGTACCTAATGGCAGTCAGGCTACCTCTGGCGTGCACATGGAGGGCTGTGCGGGCCCCCAAAGAAATGCCACCCCACACCAAGACTGACCCACTGCCAAACCGGTCATGCTGGAGGGTGTTGCAGGCAGTTGAACGTTCTCCACGGCGTCTCCAGACTGTCAAGTCTGTCACATGTGCTCAGTGTGAACCTGCTTTCATCTGTGAAGAGCACAGGGCGCCAGTGGCGAATTTGCCAATCTTGGTGTTCTCTGGCAAATGCCAAACGTCCTGCACGGTGTTGGGCTGTAAGCACAACCCCCACCTGTGGACGTCGGGCCCTCATACCACGCTCATGAAGTCTGTTTCTGACCGTTTGAGCAGACGCATGCACATTTGTGGCCTGCTGGAGGTCATTTTGCAGGGTTCTGGCCGTGCTCCTCCTGCTCCTCCTTGCACAAAGGTGGAGATAGCGGTCCTGCTGCTGGGTTGTTGCCCTCCTACGGCCTCCTTCACGTCTCCTGATGTTCTGGCCTGTCTCCTGGTAGCGCCTCCATGCTCTGGACACTACGCTGACAAGACACAGCAAACCTTCTTGCTACAGCTCGCATTGATGTGCCATCCTGGATGAGCTGCACTACCTGAGCCACTTGTGTGGGTTGTAGACTCTGTCTCATGCTACCACTAGAGTGAAAGCACCGCCAGCAAAGTGACCAAAACATCAGCCAGCAAGCATAGGAACTGAGAAGGCGCCTGTGGTCACCACCTGCAGAACCACTCCTTTATTGGGGGTGTCTTGCTAATTGCCTATAATTTCCACCTGTTGTCTATTCCATTTGCACAACAGCATGTGAAATGTATTGTCAATCAGTGTTGCTTCCTAAGTGGACAGTTTGATTTCACAGAAGTGTGATTGACTTGGAGTTACATTATGTTTAAGTATTCCCTTTATTTTTTTTGAGCAGTGTATGTTTGCTAGCCATCTTGCCAACATTGATTAGGCCTATAGGATCTCTATGGTACTACTGTAGTGGAATAGTTAGGATCTGTTTAATAGAGTTGTACTTCTGTTACAAAATAGTTTTGATTGTCTGGTGATTTGATTGAAATCCAGTTATTTTATTAAAATTGTTGATTATGACTTTGACCTTTGCCCTTCCAGGAATGTTATGTCGGACTTCGGTGGTGAGATCATGGCTGAAGTGCTGGCCCAGCGAGCTCTGGCCAAGCCTGCCCATATTATTCCCCTGGCGCCGCTGACCAACAGCAACCAGTACAGACATCAGGACCACATGGACCTCAAGGAGTACAAGTCCAAGGTGGGTGTGTGAGTTGGAGAGAAAAGAGGTTGATCTCTCATTGGCCCGTATTCACATAGTGTCTCCTAGTAGGAGTGCTGCTGATCTAGGATCAGTTTTGCCTTTTGGATCACAATGGAGACAGTGACCTGATCCTAGATCAGCATCTCTACTCAGATACTTTGTGAGTACGGGCCAATTACTCAAGGGGTTTTTCCTGCTTTCCCTCCCAAGAAATTGCTAGTAAGTGAGTGACAACTTGAAATGTCTGTCTTTCCCTTCTAGCCGGAGAAGACTGAGGTCGTCAGGCAGAAGAGGAAGTATGAGAGGAAGCCTAAAGTCTTACCCCTGTCAGCTGCTGCCCCTCACTACTCTGGCCCCTCTGTGTTCAATGCTAAGGACGTCCACCAGTATGACTTCCCCAGTTCAGATGATGAGCTGCACTCCCAGGTAGGCAGAGCGGTTAGACATGGGTCTAAGGGTCCATTTGGGACGCAACCCAACGTCCTATGCACTTGTAGATCTGAGAGGATTTGATTAGTATAAGCAATATGTTGAGACTTCCACCTAGACTATCAGAGGGCAAGATGGTTTATGGCCATATTATTGTCATCTGTCAAATCTCCAAGTGCTTCGGGTGAATTTGGGATTGGGCCTTGGACATCTGTGAGGGAAACTTTATTTGGTCATAATGTACTTTTGGTGACCTTTGACTGCTCTCCCTCTCTAGATGCACTCCGGCTCTTCAGAAGCTGAGGAGGAGAATGACCCCGACGGTTCCTTTTCATTCCGAAGGAAAGCAGGCTGTCAATATTATGCTGTGAGTATAAATGACTCATCTGATAACTTGTGTAAATGTACAATAAATTAAATTTTGTACCCAATATCTGTACATTATATACTATATGACCAAAAGCTTGTTGAACATCTCATTCCAAAATGATGGGCATTAATGTAGAGTTGGTCCACCCCTTTACTGCTGTAACAGCATCCACTCTTCTGAGAAGGCTTTTCACTAGATGTTGGAACTAGGGATGCACGATATATTGGTGAACAAATCGGAATTGGGCAACATTAGCTAAAAATGCCAACATCGTTCTGATTTCTAGTTTAATAATTCTTGGAACTACCCATCCCGGATCCGGGAGAATTGTCATCAACTACACTAATTAGCATAGCGCAACGGTCAAAAAATATTACTCGACAATATTCATATTCATGAAATCACAAGTGAAATATAGTGAAAAAACAGCTTAGCCATTTGTTAATCATCCTGTCGTCTCAGATTTTGAAATGATGCTTTACAGCCAAAGCAAGACAAGCGTTTGTGTAAGTTTATCGATAGCCTAGCATAGCATTATGTCCAGCTAGCAGCAGGAAGCATGGTCACAAAAATCAGAAAAGCAATCAAATTAACCGTTTAAGACTCCTAAATCATTGTTAAGAATAATGAAAATGACTGCAGTTTCTACTGGTCATTGTTTTTAGGTTGGTTGTATTGGTGCTAGCTAGGTACCAAGCTAAAGCTAGCTACCCCCAGGAGTTGCGGTCGAACAAATGATGCGTTGGCAGTGCTACTGTGTTCTTTTTAACACGCAAAGACCCAAACGGCATTCCATAGAAATCCTGGTTGAGAATGAAACGACTGAACAAATGAACGAAACAGCACAGCAAGTAAGTGAAGGTAATACGTTTTGGTTATGTTTTACTGGTAATGGGGGCATGCGTAAATGCCAACAAAATAACTTTTTGGGTTAACTTTTTAAAAATTAACTAGGTAAGTCTGTTAAGAACAAGTTCTTATTTACAATGACGGCCCGAACGATACTGGGCCAATGGTTTGCCGCCGTATGGGACTCCCAATCACAGCCTGGATTCGAACCAGTGTCTTTCAAGCCTTTTACACTGAGATGCAGTTCCTTAGACCGCTGTGTAACTATTTAACTGTACTGGAATGCTCAAAAGGTCACAAACATTTTAAATATCTGTTATCAGTATAATTTTTTGGGGCAAGAAAGATATCGCTATAAGCCAAAAATGCCGTATCAGCGCATCACTAGTTGGAACATTGCAGGGACTTGTTTCCATTCAGTCATAAGAGCATTAGTGAGGTCGGACACTGATGTTGGGCAATAGGCCTGGCTCGCAGTCAGCATTCCAATTCATCACAAAGGTGTTTGAGGTCAGGGCTCTGTGCTGTCCAGTCAAGTTCTTCCATAACTTATCTCGACAAACCATTTCTGTATGGACCTCACTTTGTGCACAGGGGCACTTTCATTCTGAAACAGGAAACGGCCTTCCCCAAGTTGGAAGCACAGAATCATCTAGAATGTCATTGTATGCTGAAGCGTTAAGATTTCCCTTCACTGGAACTAAGTGGCCTAGCCCGAACCATAAACAGCCCCAGACCATTATCCCTTATGTGGCCTACCACTTTGCGGCTGAGCTGTTGTTGCTCCTAGACGTTTCCACTTCACAATAACAGCACTTACTGTTGACCGGGACAGCTCTAGCAGGGTAGACATTTGATCAACTGACTTGTTGGAAAGGTGGCATCCTATGACGACGCAATGTTAAGTCACTGAGCTCTTCAGTTAGACAAATATTGCCAGTAGAATGGCCTATGGAGGTTACATGGCTGTCTGCTCGATTTTATTCAACTGTCAAACAACGGGTGTGGCTGAAGTAGCCGAGGTCACTGATTTGTAGGGGTGTCCACATACTTTTGTATTTAATTCAAAACAAAATGCAGGAAATTGAACACACATGTAATCATATTGTCCCTGTGGCATTCTGTCTGGCCATGTATTGTAACTTGCATTATAAATTAATATATGCCATTTAGAAAACGCTTTTATCCAAGACTTGTTAGTCATGAGTGCATCATGTTTTTACGTGTGGCTGGTCCCAGGAATTGAGCCCACTATCTTGGCATTATAAGCACCATGCTCTACTGAGCTAGAGACCAAACTAAAACTTCTAAAACTTGTCCTATGTCTAATGGCTCCTCCTGTGTCTGTCTCGCTAGTCTCGGTTGGACCACTGCGGCAGCTGGCCGTGGGTCAGTCCGTCAGAGGGAGGTCTGGGAGACACTCGTTACCGCTACTGCCTCACCACTCTCACCGTGCCACCACGCTGCCTTGGCATGGCACGACGCCGCCTGGGACGGGGGGGCAGGTAGGTTACTGTAGGGTGAAAGGGGCAATCTAGGATTCAAACGGAGGGTTGCCCCCGCCACTGTTTGGGTAAACAGCTGAGTGATGGGCCAGGACAAATATAACCACTCTCCAATTCATATTAAGATCTGTTAATGTGAGATCAATGTAATAGTTTTCTGTGACCAATGGCATGAATGAATGCCTTGCTAACTGAAGGACTTAACCCTGTTCTCTCTCCCTCAGGGTTTTGCTGGACAGGGCGCACACAGACTTTGACAATGTATTTCATGGGCTGGACTCTGAAATGCTTGACCTGCCTGCCCACTCTCCAGTCACAGACAAGTTTGCTAGTACCTCACAAACAAATACCTCGGACAGAACCTCTTCTTATTCTTCCTCTTCTGCGGACCTCAGTCGGATACTGTTGAACATTAAGTTGAGCCGATGGAGGCACTTTAGGCCCCGGACACTATCACTACACGACGAGGACAACACAATCACAGATCCTTTGTTCAGGAGGCTGGGCAGGGGCCAGAGTCGTATCACCGCTACCCTGGCTGGCACCACTGGCCCCCTGAGAGGAGCTGGCCACACGGCCCCCACAGCTGGTGAGTAGGGCCTGAGGTTATAGGTTTATCTGCGCACACACGCCGTTCCATAGACAAGCACACAGTCCACGTCTATATACACACACACACCATTCCATAGACAAACACACAGTCCACGTCTATATATACACTGTTCAAAAAAATAAAGGGAACACTAAAATAACACATCCTAGATCTGAATGAATGAAATATTTTTATTAAATACTTTTTTTCTTTACATAGTTGAATGTGCTGACAACAAAATCACACACAAATTATCAATGGAAATCAAATGTATCAACCCATGGCGGTCTGGATTTGGAGTCCCACTCAAAATTAAAGTGGAAAACCACACTACAGGCTGATCCAACTTTGATGTAATGTCCTTAAAACAAGTCAAAATGAGGCTCAGTAGTGTGTGTGGCCTCCACGTGCCTGTATGACCTCCCTACAACGCCTGGGCATGCTCCTGATGAGGTGGCGGATGGTCTCCTGAGGGATCTCCTTCCAGACCTGGACTAAAGCATCCGCCAACTCCTGGACAGTCTGTAGTGCAACGTGGCATTGGTGGATGGAGCGAGACATGATGTCCCAGATGTGCTCAATTGGATTCAGGTCTGGGGAACGGGCGAGCCAGTCCATGGCATCAATGCCTTCCTCTTGCAGGAACTGCTGACACATTCCAGCCACATGAGGTGTAGCATTGTCTTGCATTAGGAGGAACCCAGGGCCAACCGCACCAGCATATGGTCTCACAAGGGGTCTGAGGATCTCATCTCGGTACCTAATGGCAGTCTGGCTACCTCTGGCGAGCACATGGAGGGCTTTGCGGCCCCCCAAAGAAATGCCACTCCACACCATGTCTGACCCACCGCCAAACCGGTCATGCTGGAGGATGTTGCCGGCAGCAGAACGTTCTCCACGGCGTCTCCGGACTCTGTCACATGTGCTCAGTGTGAACCTGCTTTCATCTGTGAAGAGCACAGGGCGCCAGTGGTGAATTTGCCAATCTTGGTTTTCTCTGGCAAATGCCAAACGTCCTGCACGGTGTTGGGCTGTAAGCACAACCCCCACCTGTGGACGTCGGGCCCTCATACCACCCTCATTGAGTCTGTTTCTGAGAATTGTGCGCCACCCTATGGGACTCATAATCACTGCCGGATGTGATGCAGCCTGGACTGTAGTGACGCCTCTTGCACTGAGATGCAGTGCCTTAGACCGGAGCGCCAATTTCGGGATCAAAATGCTCCTGATCAGCCTCTACACCCCCCAAGCCACAAGACTGCTAAACAGCTGATCAAATGGCTAAACGGGCTATTTGCACGTGTATATTGATGCCTCACACAGACACACTTTCATACTTCACATAGGCTGCTGCTAATCTGTTTATTATCCATCCTGATGGCCTTGTCACTTTTACCCCTACATTCATGTATACTGCACAAAAATATGAACACAGCATTTAGTGTTGATCACAAATGTTCTATATGCACAAAAAGCTTATTTCGTTAAAATAGTGTAGACAAATTTGTTCATCCCTGTTCGTGAGCATTTCTCCTTTGCCAAGATTATCCAACCACCTGACAGGTGTGTCATATCAAGAAGCTGATTAACCTCTTACAGCTCCCCCCCTACTTTGTGCAATTTCCGCCTGAAGACATACCCCAATGTGAATTGAATGTAGGAGAATATAACACACTAGATCTGGTTTAGATAAAACCATTTTAAAAAACATGTTGTTTTTTTTTCAATTTTATTTTTGTATCATCTTTAAAATGAACAAGATAAAACAAACATTCAGATAGGATGATGGGGACAATTTCAGTGAAAAACATAAGAGGGCAACAGTACTTGTGCAAAGTTTCAGAATGATAACTTCCAAAATGCTACATGACATTTATCATCAAGTCACCGATGTGTCGTCGTCCTCGCCCCCAAAAAAAAGGAGGGAAAAATACTATTATTGATAAAAATATATATATACATTTACAAAATAGCATGTAACTATTTACACACTTTCAATATTTGGAAGAACCTCAGTCCTTTATCAATTCAAATCTACTTATATAGTCTCAGCCTAAAACTCCAAAAAGCAAGCAATGCAGGTGTAGAAGCACAGTGGCTTGGAAGAAACCTAGAGAGGAACCAGGCTATGAGGGGTTGCCAGTCCTCTTCTGGCTGTGCCCGGTGGAGATCAGTGGTTGTAGAGGGTGCAACAGGACAGCACCTCGAGTAAAAATGAACAGTTTATGGTTCCATAGCCGCAGGTCAGAGAGAGAGAGAGACTTTATTATATTACAAGACCAGCTGTATCTACTGTCTCCATTTCACTTTTGCCATTGATGTGGTCCTGCCCTCTCCTCAACAGCATCAAATAGGCATTACATGTTTATATATTGCTTCTAAAATGTAACAAAAGAATCACAAATAATATTTTATATTAATTTCAAACAAGGGCATTAATATATGCCATTTAGCAGACGCTTATCATTAGCATGATAAGAATTTACCAGTCCAAAACTGTCCTCTCCCGTTCAAAAAATATTCCTGCACAATCGCTAAATTAATCGTTCTACAACAATCTCAGTCTCACCTTCCCAATCAATTTATTCTAAAATTGTGTGTACATCTGTATATCAAGACTTAGATTTAGCTTTCCCTGACTTAGTCGCCATAATGATTGATATATAAACAGCTGAATCTGCACGTTCACCAAACAATGCGTGCGTAATATGTGTAGCTCCTTCCAGTATGAAAATTCAATAGCGCATGACTCTCTTTACACTGGCGCTTACTACATGGGTTGGTCTTGCAACACATAAACATGGCTTATTGCCGTTTAGCTCAGCTCATTGGCTATCTACCCAGCTAGATTTCAAGACTATCAGTGGTCATTGGGTTAAAAGACAGTCAATCAACGAAACAGCGGGTAAATCATTGGTGCACAATGATGTCATGACTTGTCTTCAAATCGGTTTCTTTCAGTCAATATGTCCCGTGAAATGGCCCATCAGGTTTGATTGTGTTACAAACAAACCAGTTAATTGCAGTGAAACCAAACATGACTGGAAAAGCCACGTTCTCTGTGGGTAATTTATCTGGAATGTGTCGTCGAAAATGAAATGAGACGGAATTCACGACACAAGCGGTTCACAATGTTTCGTGTTAGGCTATAAAAACGGATTTTATCAAACAAAAGATCATTCATTGTGTAACAATGAGCATTGGAATTGCAAACAGACGAAGATCGTCAAAGGTAAACGATTTATTTTAATGCAGTTTGTGATTATGTTACGCCTGTGCTGTTTTTTTTTTATTGGGCTCTATGCTCAGATAATTGTATTCTTTCGCAGTAAATCCTTTTTTTAAATCTGACAAAGTTGGATTAGCAAGATTCTAGGCTTTCGATACATGTGAGACACTTGTATTTTCATGAATGTTTAATATGACTATGTAGCGATCACTATGTTGTGGAATTTCAGCCCGCTAGCGGGTTCCGTGCGCTGCGTCTCAATCACCACATCCGCCAATATCGCCCTTCCGCATCTGCTGAAAGGTAGCAGAGCTAGAGTGATGTTTATCAGACCATGAGACATCCCGAAAATGGGTCTTTTCACAAAATGGTGTGTGGTGTCCAAACGGTTTGGCCTAAACCATTTATGACCACTATTGGAAGATGAGTCTCTCATGAATACGACGGTGTTCTCCTTTTTGCTCTTGGATGCCCACAAGATTCGTCTGAAGTCTGTACAGCCTTTTCTGCCAGTAGCAGCCTCGAGACTTGTCTGACGGCCCCGGTGCCATTTTGAAAAATGAATGGAAGTGTATGTATGGAGATAGAATGGTGCCTAAAATAAGGGGATATTTTGTTACGGTACAGCCTTATTCTAAAATGTATTTTTATTTTTAACCTCAATCTACACACACTACCCCATAATGACAAAGCAAAAAAACTGATCCCACATTTACATTAGTATTTAGACCCTTTACTTAGTACTTTGTTGAAGTACCTTTGACAGTGATTACAGACTCAAGTCTTCTTGGATATGACGCTACAAGCTTGGCACAGCTGTATTTGGAGTTTCTCCCATTCTTCTCTGCAGATCGTCTAAAGCTCTGTCAGGTTGGATGGGGAGCATCGCTGCACAGCTATTTTCAGATCTCTCCAGAGATGTTAGATTGGGTTCAAGTCCGGGCTCTGGCTGGGCCACTCAAAGACATTCAGAGACTTGTCCCGAAGCCACTCCTGCATGGTCTTGGCTGTGTGCTTAGGGTCGTTGTCCTGTTGGAAGGTGAACCTTCACCCCAGTCTGAGGTCCTGAGCACTCTGGAGCAGGTTTTCATCAAGGATCTCTCTGTACTTTGCTCTGTTCAGCTTTACCTCGGTCCTGATTAGTCTCCCATTCCCTGCCTCTGAAGAACATCCCCACAGCATGATGCTGCCACCACCATGCTTCACCATAGGGATAGAATTGGCCAGGTGATGAGCGGTGCCAGGTTTCCTCCAGACATGACGCTTGGCATTCAGGCCAAAAAGTTCAATCTTGGTTTCATCAGACCATAGAATCTTGTTTCTCATGATCTGAGAGGCTGTCATGTGCCTTTTACAGAGGAGTGGCTTCTGTCTGGCCACACTACCATTTAAGGCCTGATTGGTGGAGTGCTGCAGGGATTGTTGCATGGTTGTCCTTCTGGAAGGTTCTTCCATCTCCACAGAGGAACTCTGGAGCTCTGTCAGAGTGGCCATTGGGTTCTTTACCAAGGCCCATCTCCCCTGATTGCTCAGTTTGGCAGGGCGGCCAGCTCTAGGAAGAGTCTTGGTGGTTCCAAACATCTTCCATTTAAGAATGATGGACGCCTTTCTCTTCTTGGGGACCTTCCATGCTGCATAATGTTTTTGGTACCTTTCCCTACATCTGTGCCTCGACACAATCCTGTCTTGGAGCTCTACAACTCTTTCGACCTCATGGCTTGGTTTTTGCTCTGACATGCACTGTCAACTGTGGGACCTTATATAGACAGGTGTGTGCCTTTCCAAATCATGTCCCATCAATTGAATTTAACACATGTGGACTCATATCAAATTGTAGAAACCTCTCAGATCAATGGAAACAGGATGCACCTGAGGGTTGTGTAGATTTGAGTACACTTTTTTTTTTTAATTATCCACTTTATAATAAGACTGTAACATAACAAAAAGTGGAAAAAGGTCTGAATATTTTCTAAATGCACTGTCCATAAAAATATTGTTGACTGATTATTATTTTTTTTTTGTAGGACGGACACATCAGAACAAGCTTTAGATTTGGGGGGAACGTTATTCAATGTGTTTCTATTGGCTGACACCGGTAATGCCAAATTCAATGATTCATCCAATAATTTTTTTGATACATTAAGGAGTCTTAAATTTCAAAATTAAATATAAATAATCCTTGGTATGACCATCTTAAAACAATTCCATATGTTAGTGGCTAATATTGTGTTGATTCTAAGCTTTCAATGCAACATTCCAGAAACCAAAAGGAACTGTGCAAAACTTTGCATGACATTTTGTTGTAGGCAGAACACATTGGAGTAGGATTCTATTGCACTGACAGTCATAACTCTACACAGTACTCTACACAGATCGGTGTCGTAACCAATCAAAGTTGCAGTTGGCCTATATGCAAATAGACCATTGCCATAATATATCTGTGCCATTCACTTTGAACTAGACTGTTTACAGTATGAGCAGATGCAGCTCTCGCTTTCAAAACAAGCGCATGTAGTGACTTGGGCACATTTGTTCATATCCTTTACTAGTTAGGGAGTTAAAGGCCCAGTTATAGCTCATTTGTAGTGAGCAATGGGGTAGTGATTGCTTCTTACAAGAGTACAGAACATGTACATTTCTAGACCTATGTGAAAAGTGATTTGGGTAAAGAGCTTTTTTTTGTTCTTCAACCGGCAGTGTTGTATTTTGAGACTGGCTTGAATAAGCTAAGTAGCCAAAGGGCACAGGGGTAGCATCATTTCTGATTTCTTTGAAATAATGGTGTGGGAATACTAATGCATTTTATTTTGTAAAGTGGTTTCTTGCATCAAACAACACATTTTCTGTCACCTTGTCTGAAGGACGAGTGGATAAACCGATTAATGTCGAGCCCTGCATGGTTTTTATTTCAAAAGTCTCATGGAATATAGGTCTACATTGGCTGCTAGTATAGGCTGAGTGATAGAACACCTATTTCCATGTTATGGGATGCATTCCCCATTTGTTTTTTGGTGGTAGGTCTACATTATGATCATCCACAGTAGCCTACTTGACTAATGTCTGAAACTAACTTAAAGCGGGTTCAACCTCCGTGTTCACAGTAAACGCACGCTGGAAGTTGCACAGAATTTTCACAACATTCAAGTTTGTGCTCAGCAGACCTGAAATTTGCACAGTGACAAAAAGATTGGACGGAAAATTGGTTGCACCCCATATTGAAGTGACCGGTTCTCTTTTCTCTCTCCGTTTCCTGCAGCTTTCACCGCCCAACAATACCAGCAGCATCAGGAGCAGCTGGCCTTGATGCAGAAACAGCAGCTTGAGCAGATCCAACAGCAGCAACAAGCCAACAGCGCCTCCTCCACTGCCAACAGCACACAGGTTAGCCTGCTCTCTGACCTGGGCTGTTCAGTATTGGATTACTGATCTAGGAGGGACCTGATCCTAGATCTGCACTCCTACTCTTGAGATGCATGTTACATATAGCTCCATTCTCTGTCCATCTCAGGTTGTCTCTTCAGTTTTGTGTTAATAAGTTCTTGTTGTCCTCCGCTCCAGGTTTTGGTCTCCAAGACGTTAGATTCTGCCAGTGCCCAGTTTGCTGCAACTGCCCTGGTGACCACAGACCAGCTGCTGGCCTTGAAGACTAAGGATGAGGAAGGGCCGGGGTGTGGGGTCAACGGAGTCCTTTCACCCTCAGGTAACATTGACTGCACCAAAGCGTTTGTATTAAAAGAAGAGCTTGAAAGAAAATAGAAACTCGCACATTGCTTTTGTAGGTATTACTTTGGACTTTGTAAACTGACCAATGCCATAAGGCCGGTATGTAGCCAAAGTCAATCTGGTAAGGTTAGTGTGCAAGTTTCTTTTTCTTTCAACATATCATCAAATAATTCCCACTCACCTGCAACAAGTAATCTCAGACGTGCAAGTGCTTTTCCAATTAAACGCAGAGCTTTCACAGAAGCAAACAAAAGGTTGGAACTGATCAAAGGGGATACTGCTTGTATAGCTTCAGCGAGAACCATGCAGACTTAATGATTTGTGTTCTGTTCTCCCTTCCAACAGGTGTCTACAAGGGCTTGAACCTCACTAGCACAGCATCACTGTCGCCTGCTGCCCCCACCTCCACCCCTAGCCCTCTGACCACCACTACCCCCTCCTCCCCCTTCCTCTTGCCCAGCACTTTCAACAACGGCACCCCCCACACCAATGCTGCCAAGTCCACCGCCACTCAGGTCCTGATGGGGAACAACAACAATCTCCGTCTGAGCATGTCCTCACATGGGGGTCCTGCTGGGGGGGCCCTCACCAAGCGCCACATACCCCGGACACTAAGCCACGCCCACGTCGCTGTGTCGTCATCTGCCTTAAAGCTGTCCGCTAACTGTCAAATGCCCAAGGTCTCCACAAACACTCCGTCAATGGACATTGTGCCAAGGTGAGAGGGGGGGAGGGAATGGATGTGTTTGCCTGTCACAAATGGCACCCTAATCCCTTCATAGTGCACTATTGACCAGGGCTCTGATAGAGCTGTAGTATACTATACAATGTCTGCCATGAGAGGTGACTGTATAGTTCCCCTAAGGAAAAGCACCTTTAGTAAATCTGCATTCTCTGTGAGAGCTTCCCATGTCTGGAATACACTGCCATCAGACACACATAACTGAACCACATATCACACTTTCACAAAATGCTTGAAGACATGGCTAAAGGTCAATCAGATTTGTGAACATGGTCCCTAGCTGTGTGTTGCCGCTTTCCATGTTGTCTGTAGCTTGTGAGGTATGGAAACACTTTGTTGCTTTTATGAATTTTGTCTTGCTGCTTTTTGTTCTATGTTGCTCTGTCTGTATGCTATGTATTGCTTGTCCTATGTTGCTATGTCTATGGTGCTATTGTCTATATTGTAATTGTTTTTAATAACCTGCCCAGGGACTGCGGTTGAAAATTAGCCGGCTGGCTAAAACCGGCACTTTTACTGAAACGTTGATTAATGTGCACTGTCCCTGTAAAAATAAAATAAAAAAACTAAACTACAGAGGGAATAGAGTCAATTTGGGACACAGTGTAGAGAAATGGACCATTACTCAGTGTTCAGATCACCGTGGCTTAAACTGCTGCTTCAAGAATATTACCTACCGGTCCATTTGAGTCAATAATGAATGTAGATACTGTTGAGCAGTCTTTGATTTGTTCATATTTTCTCCACCTGCATCCAGGGAAAATCAGGATCAAGACAAGCCAGCACTAAACAGCATATCGGACAACACAGTGGCCATGGAGGTCACGTAGCCTCCGAACACAGGCAGGACTAAGGGCTCAGCCGGGAACTCATTTAGGTGCTATGCATCGTAGAGTTGTGAATGCAAGGAAGGGGCAGTGGTATGCGCACACACAGCATGCAACACTGTCTCCATGGCAACTGTTGGGACTTAATTGCAATGCTTGTCTTTTTCTTTTTTTTTTTTTTTACTGTTAAGAAATATCAACGTCTGTAAATTATGAATATGGCAATTGTATGTACAGTAGTGCATATTTGTAATACCCTACCACCCTTGTATATAACATTACTTGAATACAGAAATTGTTCATTTGTGATGTTTTGCACTTGGGATTAAACATTTTCAAAAGACAAACTGCAAGTGGTGTGAGGAGTTATACAACAGTGTCGTCACGTCAGTGCATGGTGTGGAACCTGCTGTTATCTATTTATTGTGCAGTGTTTAGGGGGGAAAAAATCTGTTTTGTTTTTGTTTTAATTGTTATTTTTTTGTAAACTCTTCCCTCATTGCTTCCCGTGCTGTAGTCGATGTGTTTAGGTAGCTATGAACTTCTCTGTATTTTGTGTATTGTGAACATAACCAGGCGGTCCTCTCACAGATTCCTGGTTGTTGGTTCATTGTATCATGGAAACAAATGGTGACATGCATTCATACAGAGTTGGTGGCTGTGGATTTAAGGCATCAGTTTGTCAGTCGGTGGGTAATCGGTTGCTTAAGAACTTCCATTTTTAATTGTTTTTGAGACAAGTAACAAAATGAGGATGAAGTTTCTTCTCAGAAGTCACTGCTGTCTGACTTATCTAAGCACTAGTTTGTTTGGGTTAATGCTGCTTTTATGATTTAGCTCTGGTTTGTTGTCGGATTACCTGTGTTTAAGATGCCTTCCCCAATTACTTTGAATGTTTTTATATTTTTGTAACCCCCCTGTTTTTGATGATTGTATGCTCCTTAATGAAACTTCATTATTTTGTTACTTGTTGATGAAATATAAGGGAGACTAATGCAGTAACTGTTTGACTACATGTATCATTCCAGTTTATACATAAGGAAAAATGTATAAAAATGTCTTTGCTTTTAGAATAATTCTCCTGAAGGCTGCCAGGCCGAGGTAAACAACACGTATCGGGTGCCTTCCTCTTGGAAATACAAGCTCTCTTCTGTGAAGAATACGGTACTTAGCAAGGCTACTGGTTAGTTTTTGTACCACAATCTGAATGCTCATTCCAATGGCATCAATCGATCCATGAGGTTTTTCCTTTGAGACCCTCTAAATGAATGAGAAAATCCTCCTGAATTGTCACAAATAAAACCCAGGGCATTGTTTGGACCAGCATGTCTTGTTTTTTGTCTTAAATTCACATTGTCCCATGTGTTCATGGTAGGGTGAAGTTACCCTAGACGCTGATCTTGGTTTAGTTTTGCATTCCCCCCACTAATGGTTTGGATTGGGGGAGAGGAAGCTGATGCTAGATCTGTACCTAGGGGAACCCTCACTCCAGATCCTAGGAGATGCAGGGTTGTATTCATTTTGCAACCGAAAACAATGTCTCATTGGACAAGTTCTGGTGTTTTGGTCGGTTTTCTTCTGTTTGCTATTCAAGTGCGACCCTGAGTTTAGTCGTGATGGGTTAATCTAAACTACAGTTTAATAGAGATTTGTTGGAACTGGTGATGACATACCAAATGGCAACCCTATCTAGTAAACAATGTCTTACCAGGCCTCAAGCCGACTAGGTGAAAAATATGTGCCCTTGAGCAAGGCACCTAACCCTAATTGCTCCCGTAAGTCACTGGGTAAGAGCATCTGCTAAATGACAAACCATTTTTCCCAAACTTGATCCTGGGGACCCAAAGGGCTGCACATTTTGTTTTTCCCCTAGGACTACACAACTGATTCAAATCAACGCTTGAGATCATGAATTGAATCATGTCTAGTGTTATGGCAAAAAAAAACGGAAGTGCAGCCTTTGGGGTCCCCAGGACAGAGTTTGGTATACGCTGGATTAAAATGTAATGGGGCTCGGCTCTGGTCAGAAGTGGTGCAGTGTCTAAAACATTAGGAACATCTTCCTAATATGGAGTTGCACCCCCTTTTGCTCTCAGAACAGCTTTGATTTGTCGGGCATAGACTCTACAAGGTGTCAAACGTTCCACAGGGATGATGGCCCATGTTGACGCTAATGCTTCCCACAGTTGTGTCAAGTGGGCTGGATGTTCATTGGGTGGTGGACTTTATTTAATTTGGCAAGTCAGTTAAGAGAGAATTCTTATTTACAATGACTGCCTGCAGGACTGGGATTAAAAACACAAATCAAGACAACACAATACTACATAGAGAGAGACCTAAGACGACAACCTAACAAGCAGCAGCACAAAACATGGTACAAACATTACTGGGCACAGACAACTGCACAAAGGACAAGAAGGTAGAGACAATACATCACACAAAGCAGCCACAACTGTCAGTAATTGAGTCATTTACTATTGCGACCTGGCCAAGATAAAGCAAAGCAGTGTGACAACACAGAGTAACACATGGAATAAACACATAGTCAATAATACAATAGAGAAAGTCTATATACAGTGTTTACAAATGAGGTAGGATAAGGGGAGTGATGCAGTAAGTAGGCCATAGTGGCAAAATTATTACAGTATAGCATTAAACACTGGGGTGATAGATGTGCAGAAGATGAGTGTGCAAGTAGCGGTACTGGGGTGCAAAGGAGCAAAATAATTAACAATATGGGGATGAGGTAGTTGGGTGTGCTTTTACAGATTGGCTGTGTACAGGTACAGTGATCGGTAAGCTGCTCTGACAGCTGATGCTTAAAGTTAGATAGGGAGATGTGATTTTTGCAATTCGTTCCAGTTATTGGCAGCAGAGAACTGTAAGGAAAGGCGGTCAAAGGAAGTGTTGGCTTTGGGGATGACCAGTGAAATATACCTGCTGGTGTGCGTGCTATGGGTGGGATTTGTTATGGTGACCAAGGCGGGGCTTTACCTAGCAAAGACTTATAGGTGACCTGGAGCCAGTGGGTTTGGCAACGAATATGTAGTGAGGGCCAGCCAACGAGAGCATACAGGTCGCAGTGGTGGGTAGTATATGGGGCTTTGGTGACAAAAGGGATGGCACTGTGATAGACTGCATCCAATTTGCTGAGTACAGTGTTGGAGGCTATTTTGTAAATTACATAGCCGAAGTCAAGGATCGGTAGGGTAGTCAGTTTTACGAGGGTATGGCAACATGAGTGAAGGAGACTTTGATGCAAAATAGGAAGCCGATTCTAGATTTCATTTTGGATTGGAGATGCTAAATGTGAGTCTGGAAGGAGAGTGTACAATCTAACCAGACTCCTAGGTATTTGTAGTTGTCCACATATTCTAGCTCAGAACCGTCCAGGGTAGTGATGCTAGTCGGGCGGGAGGGTGCGGGCAGCAATCGGTTGAAGAGCATGCACTTCGTTTTACTTGCATTTAAAAGCAGTTGGAGGTCTCAGAAGGGAGTGTTGTATGGCATTGAAGCTTGTTTGGTGTTTTGTTAGCACAGTGTCCAAAGAAGGGCCCGATTTATACAGAATGGTGTTTGCGTAGAGGTGGATCAGAGAATCACCAGCAGCAAGAGCGACATCATTGATATATACAGAGAAAAGAGTAGTTGAAGCCTCGAGTCTAGTTATGACGCTTCAAGCTTGGCATACCTGTATTTGGGGAGATCTTCTCAAACTATGCCAGGTTGGATGGGGAGCGTCGCTGCACAGCTATTTTCAAGTCTCTACAGAGATGTTCGATTGGGTTCAAGTCTGGGCTCTTGCTGGGCCACTCAAGGACATTCAGAGGCTTGTCCTGAAGCCACTCCTGCGTTGTCTTGGCTGTGTGCTTAGGGTCATTGTCCTGTAGGAAGGTGAACCTTCTCCCCAGTCTGAGGTCTTGAGCGCTCTGGAGCAGGTTTTCATCAAGGATCTCTCTGTACTTTGCTCCGTTCATCTTTGCCTCGATCCTAACTAGTCACCCAGTCCCTGCCACTGAAAAACATCTGCTGCGACCACCATGCTTCACCGTAGGGATCCTATTGGCCAGGTGCCTCGTTTCCTCCAGATGTGACGCTTGGCATTCAGGCCAAGGAGTTCCATTTTGGTTTCATCACACGTTAAATGCCGTTTTGGCAAACTCCAAGCGGGCTGTCATGCCTTTTACTGAAGAGTGTCTTCTTTCTGGCCACTCTACCATAAAGGCCTGATTGGTGGAGTGCTACAGAGATGGGTGTCCTTCTGGAAGGATCTCCCATCTCCACAGAGGAACTCTGGAGCTCTGTCAGAGAGACCATCGGGTTCTTGGTCACTTCCCTGACCAAGGGCCTTCTCCCATGATTGCGCAGATTGGCCTGGTGGCCAGCTCTAGGAAGAGTCTTGGTGGTTCCAAACTTCTTGAATTTATGAATGATGGAGGCCACTGTGTTCTTGGGGACCTTCAATGCTGCAGAATGTTTTTGGTACCCATCCCCAGATATGTGCATCGACACAATCCTGTCCCTGAGCTCTATGGACAATTCCTTTGACCTCAATGGCTTGGTTTTTGCTCTGGTGGACTCCTATTAAGTTGTAAAAACATCAAGGATGATCAATGGAAACAGGATGCACCTGAGGTAAATTGAGTCTCATAGCAAAGGGTCTGAATACTTACATAAATAAGGTATTTACATTTTTTATAAATTTGCTAAAATGCCTACAAAACAGTTTTTGCTTTGTCATTACGCGGTAATATGTGTAGATTGATGAGGGAAAAATGTATTCAATCCATTTTAGAATAAGGCTGTAACAAAGTGAAGGGGTCTGAATACTTTCTGAATATACTGTACCACATGTGCACACTACATAAACACATGTACACAAAACCAAAGCCTGTGAGCTGAGGTAACAGACACTTATGGTCTCCAAGAGGTCTAGAGGTCTTCACAGATCCATCTACACTCGAATACCCAAGACTATCCAGGATTTGAGATGGTCCGGATCCAGAATTCTAAATAATGTCATGGGTCTGGGTCAGACCTGATTGTCTCAGGTATGTCATTTTAACTGACTTGTCCAGAAGGACCGGTACAAATCCGAACCAGGCTGCTGTTGTTAGGCGCACGCACGCACGCACGCACGCACACACATGCACGTCAGAAGTTTACATATCAAATGTCAATCACATTTATTTATAAAGCCCTTCTTACATAAGCTGGTGTCACATTGTGCTGTACAGAAACCCAGCCACGTTTCATCTTCAATGCCCTTGCTGGTGGACGGAGGCTTTCACTCAAAATCTCACGATACATGGCCCCATTCACTCTTTCCTTTACACGGATCAGTCGTCCTGGTACCTTTGCAGAAAAACAGCCCCAAAGCATGATGTTTCCACCCCCATGCTTCACAGTAGGTATGGTGTTCTTTGGATGCAACTCAGCATTCTTTGTCCTCCAAACACGACGAGTTGAGTTTTTACCAAAAAGCTCTATTTTGGTTTCATCTGACCATATGACATTCTCCCAATCTTCTTCTGGATCATCCAAATGCTCTCTAGCAAACTTGCTTGTTTGTAGGTGACCAAATACTTATTTTCCACCATAATTTGCAAATATATTCATTAAAAATCCTACAATGTGATTTTCTGGATTTTTTTTTCTCATTTTGTCTGTCATAGTTGAAGTGTACCTATGATGAAGGCCTCTCTCATCTTTTTAAGTGGGAGAACTTGCACAATTGGTGGCTGACTAAATACTTTTTTGCCCCACTGTACCTACCACTCCTGCGGTCTCGAGAAAGTTGAAAACAGCAGGTCTGGGACTGGTAGAACGTCCGGTGAACAGGTCAGGGTTCCATAGCCGCAGGCAGAACAGTTGAAACATACACCTTAGCCAAATACATTTAAACTCAGTTTTTCACAATTCCTGACATTTAATCAAAGTAAGTATTCCCTGTCTTAGGTCAGTTAGGTTCACCACTTTATTTTAAGAAAGTGCAATGTCAGAATATTAGTAGAGAGAATTATTTATTCCAGCTTTTATTTCTTTCATCACATTCCCAGTGGGTCAGAAGTTTACATACACCCAACTAGTATTTGGTAGCATTGCTTTTAAATTGTTTAACTTGGGTCAAACGTTTTGGGAAGCCTTCCACAAGCTTCCTACAATAAGTTGGGTGAATGTTGGCCCTTCCTTCTGACAGAGCTGGTGTAACTGAGTCAGGTTTGTAGGCCTCCTTGCTCACACATGCTTTTTTCAGTTCTGCCCACAAATTTGCGACAGGATTGAGGTCAGGGCTTTGTGATGGCCACTCCAATACCTTGACTTTGTTGTCCTTAAGCCATTTTTCCACAACTTTGGAAGCATGCTTGAGGTCATTGTCCATTCGGAAGACCAATTTGCGACCAAGCTTCAACTTCCTGACTGATGTCTTGAGATGTGGCTTCAATATATCCACATAATTCTCCTCCTCATTTTGCCATCTATTTTGTGAAGTGCACCAGTCCCTACTGCAGCAAAGCACACCCACAACATGATGCTGCCACCCCCGTGCTTCACGGTTGGGATGGTGTTCTTCGGCTTGCAAGCCTCCCCCTTTCCCCGCAACATAACGATGGTCATTATGACAAACAGTTCTATTTTTGTTTCATTTCCCCAAAAAGTACGATCTTCGTCCCCATTTTAATTTTTTTATTTCACCTTTATTTAACCAGGTAGGCTAGTTGAGAACAAGTTCTCATTTGCAACTGCGACCTGGCCAAGATAAAGCATAGCAGTGTGAACAGACAACACAGAGTTACACATGGAGTAAACAATTAACAAGTCAATAACACAGTAGAAAAAAAGGGGAGTCTATATACATTGTGTGCAAAAGGCATGAGGTAGGCGAATAATTACAATTTTGCAGATTAACACTGGAGTGATAAATGATCAGATGGTCATGTACAGGTAGAGATATTGGTCTGCAAAAGAGCAGAAAAGTAAATAAATAAAAACAGTATGGGGATGAGGTAGGTAAAAATGGGTGGGCTATTTACCGATAGACTATGTACAGCTGCAGCGATCGGTTAGCTGCTCAGATAGCAGATGTTTGAAGTTGGTGAGGGAGATAAAAGTCTCCAACTTCAGCGATTTTTGCAATTCGTTCCAGTCACAGGCAGCAGAGAACTGGAACGAAAGGCGGCCAAATGAGGTGTTGGCTTTCGGGATGATCAGTGAGATACACCTGCTGGAGCGCATGCTATGGACGGGTGTTGCCATCGTGACCAGTGAACTGAGATAAGGTGGAGCTTTACCTAGCATGGACTTGTAGATGACCTGGAGCCAGTGGGTCTGGCGACAAATATGTAGCGAGGGCCAGCCGACTAGAGCATACAAGTCGCAGTGGTGGGTGGTATAAGGTGCTTTAGTGACAAAACGGATGGCACTGTGATAAACTGCATCCAGTTTGCTGAGTAGAGTGTTGGAAGCAATTTTGTACATGACATCGCCGAAGTCGAGGATCGGTAGGATAGTCAGTTTTACTAGGGTAAGTTTGGCGGCGTGAGTGAAGGAGGCTTCGTTGCGGAATAGAAAGCCGACTCTTGATTTGATTTTCGATTGGAGATGTTTGATATGAGTCTGGAAGGAGAGTTTACAGTCTAGCCAGACACCTAGGTACTTATAGATGTCCACATATTCAAGGTTGGAACCATCCAGGGTGGTGATGCTAGTCGGGCGTGCGGGTGCAGGCAGCAAACAGTTGAAAAGCATGCATTTGGTTTTACTAGCGTTTAAGAGCAGTTGGAGGCCACGGAAGGAGTGTTGTATGGCATTGAAGCTCGTTTGGAGGTTAGATAGCACAGTGTCCAAGGACGCCCGCAGCCACATCATTGATATATACAGAAAAAAGAGTCGGCCCGAGGATTGAACCCTGTGGCACCCCCATAGAGACTGCCAGAGGACGGGACAGCATGCCCTCCGATTTGACACACTGAACTCTGTCTGCAAAGTAATTGGTGAACCAGGCAAGGCAGTCATCCAAAAAACCGAGGCTACTGAGTCTGCCGATAAGAATATGGTGATTGACAGAGTCGAAAGTCTTGGCAAGGTCGATGAAGACGGCTGCACAGTACTGTCTTTTATCGATGGCGGTTATGATATCGTTTAGTACCTTGATCGTGGCTGAGGTGCACCTGTGACCGGCTCGGAAACCAGATTGCACAGCGGAGAAGGTACGGTGGGATTCGAGATGGTCAGTGACCTGTTTGTTGACTTGGCTTTCGAAGACCTTAGTTAGGCAGGGCAGGATGGATATAGGCCTGTAACTGTTTGGGTCCAGGGTGTCTCCCCCTTTGAAGAGGGGGATGACTGCGGCAGCTTTCCAATCCTTGGGGATCTCAGACGATATGAAAGAGAGGTTGAACAGGCTGGTAATAGGGGTTGCGACAATGGCGGCGGATAGTTTCAGAAACAGAGGGTCCAGATTGTCAAGCCTAGCTGATTTGTACGTGTCCAGGTTTTGCAGCTCTTTCAGAACATCTGCTATCTGGATTTGGGTAAAGGAGAACCTGGAGAGGCTTGGGCGAGTAGCTGCGGGGGGCGGAGCTGTTGGCCGAAGTTGGAGTAGCCAGGCGGAAGGCATGGCCAGCCGTTGAGAAATGCTTGTTGAAGTTTTCGATAATCATGGATTTATCGGTGGTGACCGTGTTACCTAGCCTCAGTGCAGTGGGCAGTTGCAAACCGTAGTCTGGCTTTTTAATGGCGGTTTTGGAGCAGTGGCTTCTTCCTTGCTGAGCGGCCTCTCAGGTTATGTCGATATAGGACTCTTTTTACTGTGGATATGGATTCTTTTGTACCTGTTTCCTCCAGCATCTTCACAGGGTCCTTTGCTGTTTTTCTGGGATTAGTTTGCACTTTTCGAACTATAGCACATTCATCTCTAGGAGACAGAACGCATCTCCTTCCTGAGCAGTATGACGGCTGCGTGGTCTCATGGTGTTTATACTTGCATACTATTGTTTGTACAGATGAACGTGATACCTTCAGGCATTGGAAATTACTCCAAGGATGAACCAGACTTGTGGAGGTCTACAAATTTTTTTTCGGAAATCTTGGCTGATTTCTTTAGATTTTTCCATGATGTCAAGCAGAGGCACTGAGTTTGAAGGTAGGCCTTGAAATACATCCACAGGTACACCTCCAATTGACTCATATGATGTCAATTAGCCTATCAGAAGCTTCTACAGCCATGACATAATTTTCTGGAATTTTCCAAGATGTTTAAAGGCACAGTCAACTTAGTGTATTGTAACGACCCTGGGTTTATAAGCGCGGAAAACGACTGCCGCACGAGCATGCTTTTGCGGCACAGTCGATAGCGCACCGGACCTCGGGCTAGAAGGTCGAGGGTCCGAGACCTGCTCCCTGCTGTTTCATTACAGTATGTAAACATCTGACCCCATGGAATTGTGATACAGTGAATTATAAATGAAATAATCTGTCTGTAAACAATTTTTGGGAAAATGACTTGTGTCATGCACAAAGTAGATGCCCTAACTATAGTTGTTAACCTCTCTAGGGTAGGTGAGACGCTAACGTCCCACCAGGTCAACATCCAGTGACACTGCATAGTGCTAACATTCTAAATACACCATTTGCTATAGTAAACATTCTTGTAAATACATGTATCTTACATCATTTAAAAGATGAACGTCTTATTAATCCAGCCGTTGTGTCAGATTTCAAAAAGGCTTTACTGAGAAAGCAAGCCATACCATTTTCTGAGGACAGCTCCCCGCACACACAAGTATTACTAGCATTTTCCAACCAAGCATTAGCGTCACGGAAGTCAGAAATAACAATAAAATAAATTGCTTACCTTTGAAGATCTTCCTCTGGTGGCAATGCCAAGTGTCCTAACTACACAGTGAATGTTTGTTTTGTTTGATAACATCCATTTTTATAGCCTAACACAAAACATTTGTAAACCGCTTGCGTTGTGATTTCCGTCTCATTCAACTTTGGACGAAGCATTCGTGGTAATTACACACACTAAACAAAAGTTTATCCAGTCATGGTTAGTTTCATTGCAATCCTCTGGTTGTTACCGGGACGTATTGACCGAAACAAACCGATTTGAAGACGCCAATCAATGACCTCATTGCGCACCAATGGTAGGACCGGTCTATAGTTGATTGACTGTATTTTCGCCCAATGACCACTGATCATCTTGAAATCGAGCTTGGAAGATCGCCAATGAGCTGAGGTAAACGGCAATATGTAATGGTTATACGTTCGAAGACCAGCCTTTGTCGTAAACTCTGGCGTAAAAGAGGGTCATTCGCCATTGCAAATTCTACTTGACAGAGTAGATCAGGAAAGCTAAAACAAAGTCTAGGTATACAGATTTAACCCAAATTATAGAGAAAGCGAGAGAGTAAATAGTTACCCTTGTTATTTATTTATTTAGTGTGTGTTAAATGCTATATGTATTTTGTATATAGTTATTTCCTTCAAAATGTACCACTACCAATTCGGCCACATTTGGTTACAATTGTGTGGGACACCTGGGTGACTTCATGCTCAATGTCATGTACCTCGCTCATCTTTGAAGTTATCTGTCTAAAACTTTGCTCAGCTATTGATGCCATCTTATTTTCTTCATTAAAATGATCCCCAGCATCCTATCTGTATGTTTGGCTGTTCTTAGTCATTTGAAAGATGATGCAGCAACAATAAAAAACAGAAAACGTATGTTTATTTCCTTGTATTTTCTTCTACCAGATCTATGGTGTTATATTCTCCTACATTCAATTCACATTTCCACAAAATTGAGTGTTTCCTTTCAAATGATACCAAGAACATGCATATCCTTGCTTCTGGGCCTGAGCTACAGGCAGTTAGACTAGGGTATGTCTTTAGGCGGAAATTGAGAAGGGGGGGTACCCCAAAGAAGTTAACAAAAATGTGTGGCGTGGTTGAAAAACAAGTTTTAATGACTCCAACCTAAGTGCATGTAAACTTCTGACTTCAACTGTATAAAGAGAGACATGTTATTTATGCTGATGCTCATGCGTTTCACGAGAGTGGGGCAAGTAGCTTGTCATCAAAGTGGCAACAGGCTCAGTGTGTGGCAAAAGTTAGGAGATATCTAATCAATGGAATATGGAATTAAAATTATTGAATTACAAGTATACGTTACAATGACCAAGAGCCAACAGGTAGGCTGCCAGTTAGCTAATATTTTGAAAGGAGTTGTTGTTTCTGTGTAGGTGGAGAAAGCACATGCCTCGATTAGCCTAGCTAGCTTCTCCTGGTTTGATGCAGTCGAGACAGCTACAAGTAATCATATTGATGATAAATAACCTAGCTATGGCAGCCATAGAGCACCACCTAACGGTCAAACAGGGAAATAGTTCCAATAGTTTTTCCACCATACATTTTTTACATAGGGGATTTTAGAAACAATTTAAGGGCCGTTTCCTGTCAGCTTAACCTGGCGTGACGTTTTGATAAGTGTACATCTCTCAAGGACAAGATTACTATTATCAATATACAGTGGGGCAAAAAAGTATTTAGTCAGCCACCAATTGTGCAAGTTCTCCCACTTAAAAAGATGAGAGGCCTGTAATTTTCATCATAGGTACACTTCAACTATGACAGACAAAATTAGATTTTTTTTCACCAGAAAATCACATTGTAGGATTTTTAATGAATTTATTTGCAAATTATGGTGGAAAATAAGTATTTGGTCAATAACAAAAGTTTCTCAATACTTTGTTATATAACCTTTGTTGGCAATAACAGAGGTCAAACGTTTTCTGTAAGTCTTCACAAGGTTCACACACTGTTGCTGGTATTTTGGCCCATTCATCCATGCAGATCTCCTCTAGAGCAGTGATGTTTTGGGGCTGTTGCTGGGCAACACGGACTTTCAACTCCCTCCAAAGATTTTCTATGGGGTTGAGATCTGGAGACTGGCTAGGCCACTCCAGGACCTTGAAATGCTTCTTACGAAGCCACTCCCGGACGGTGTGTTTGGGATCATTGTCATGCTGAAAGACCCAGCCACGTTTCATCTTCAATGCCCTTGCCCCAGCTCTCTGCAGGTCATTCACTAGGTCCCCCCGTGTGGTTCTGGGATTTTTGCTCACCGTTCTTGTGATCATTTAGACCCCACGGGTGAGATCTTGCGTGGAGCCCCAGATCGAGGGAGATTATCAGTGGTCTTGTATGTCTTCCATTTCCTAATAATTGCTCCCACAGTTGATTTCTTCAAACCAAGCTGCTTACCTATTGCACTGAATAGTCTTCCCAGCCTGGTGCAGGTCTACAATTTTGTTTCTGGTGTCCTTTGACAGCTCTTTGTTCTTGGCCATAGTGGAGTTTGGAGTGTGACTGTGAGGTTGTGGACAGGTGTCTTCTATACTGATAACAAGTTCAAACAGGTGCCATTAATACAGGTAACGAGTGGAGGACAGAGGAGCCTCTTAAAGAATAAGTGAGAGCTAGAAATCTTGCTTGTTTGTAGGTGACCAAATACTTATTTTCCACCATAATTTGCAAATAAATTCATTAAAAATCCTACAATGTGATTTTCTGGATTTTTTTTCTCATTTTTGTCTGTCATAGTTGAAGTGTACCTATGATAAAAATTACAGGCCTCTCATCTTTTTAAGTGGGAGAACTTGCACAATTGGTGGCTGACAATACTTTTTTGCCCCACTGTATTCGCCTGTATTTACCCCCGAAAATGAAACGCTAATTAGCTGCTAATGTGGCTATCATAAAGAACTACAACACGTCATGATCTGGAAGAAACCGATAAGAACCTGTGGATTAACTGTTGGCTACATTTCTTTAAAATTCTGTGAACTGTCTTGTGCAAGTTTTAATTTGACACAAACCTGTTGCTGTCAGCTACAGATGACGTGCAGGGATTTGTAGTGTTGCATGATGTCTACTTTGATGCTAATGTGCATCTTCAATTCAGAGTAAATAGAGCCAAATATATCACCATGTCCGAGAGATTTACATGATTATCAAAACGGCACACCAGGGTAGCCTACACGAAACACAGCCCTTATGTGAAATGTTTCCATAAAATCCCCTTGGACCGCTAGGTTTTATGACACCTCTACTGCATCCAACAAGTATGCTTCATTTTTGAAGAACCACGTAAATGGCAGCATCAATTTAGGTTTGAAGTATCAAGGTGTCTCTTTCGGGTTTGAAGCATTTGCTTTTTCAACTGCATTTTTGACGACCCTCTCACTCTGTCTGCCGTATTCTGTTATTTCCTTATTAGGATGCTGGTGGGCGGAGTTGGGAGGGTCGTCAGCTACATGGGAAACACCTGGGCCCGGTGTCTCCCAGGATAAATACACCACTTCCCCATTCATGGAGGAGACTCTCTCCATACAGACACCTTTTGTAGATTGTGTTGTGGTTCTTGGTGGCCGTTTGTTTGCTTGCTTTGGCACCTTTCATCACCCTGCATTATCACATTCATACATGCAAAACACTCACTTACACTACTGATTACTGATTACACACACCATTGTATATTATACTTAGTTGCTTTAGTTAATAAATACATATTTTGCTACTCCTTATCTCCCCGTTGTCTCCCTTTGTTACGGGCTTTGAGCCGGTTCGTGACAAGTGGGGCTCATCCGGGATATTTGAACTATTGGTTTGGGAGACTGTGAAGGTACGTGTTTGGTTTGCATATTTTGTTTGAGTTTGATAGGCCCAGTATTGGTTGCCTTTGTTGTTAGGTTTGTGTGCTGTGTTGGAGAGAGTATAGTGGTTAGTTTCCAGGCCCTGCCTAGCCTGAACTCTTGTTCTACTTTCTGTTGGGACGTCAGTCTGAGGTGAGTAATCTGCTGTGTACCTCGGTGGGAGATTTGGGTAGGGTAGTGGACCTTGCTACCCGGAGCTGTAGCCTTTTTCCCCTGATAGGTTTAGCAATGTGTTTCAATTTTTGGAATATGTTGGGCATGGTTAATGTTTGTTATTTTTGTGTGGTGTCTGTGGACTGAGCAGTTGTCTCGGGGGCACATCCGTGGCTTGGTGGAATTTGCCAGCATGCTGGGGAGTTCTATTTCCTTGCCAGCGGGCTACAGTGCGTAAATTCCCACCGCAAATCTGCACGAAGACTAGGGTTGAGTTATTGTAGGTTTTGGGGAAGCTCCATATCTCATCTCTCTTCTGTGGTGCTCAGGGTGATTGTCAATTCTCGGGTTGTAGTCTGGTGTGCTCAGCAGAAGGGAAGAGCGAGATTTTTTTTTGTGTGTGATTATGGCGTCTTATGTAGATAAGTTCATTCGCTCTCCATCAGAGGAATTGTTAGATTTAGGTACTAAAGAACAGCTGTTGAAGGTTGCGGAACACTACAAGGTTGAGATTAGTGATAAACGTCTAAAGAATTCTATTAGGTTGATATTGAAGGCCAATCTGATGGAGAGTGGTATTCTTGAAGTTACCACTGGGCCAGCCTCTGCTGAGGATTTGTCGTCTCCCCATAACGTTACAATGGCCATTCCATCGGTTAGTCCTAGTAGCCTTCTTTTTGAACAGCAGAAAGAACTGCTTTTGTTACAGCTGGAGCATGATCGTGAGGAGAGAGCATGATCGGCAGCATGATTGTGAGAAGCTAGAGCATGATCGTGAGAAGCTAGAGCATGATCGTGTAAAATATGAAAAGGAATTGGCATTTAAACAAGATATGGAGTGTACTAAAATCAAGTTGCAACAAGAACGTATAGAGTTGGTTAGGGAAGGAAAGATCTCAGGGGAGAGTTTGTTTTGGGAAGGTGACCCAGATTTACCTAGGGGTAGTTCTGCTTTTGGTCGTGCCCCAGAGACATTTTATATTGTTGGGAATTTACGGTTATTGCCTCGGTTTAATGAAAGGGACCCCGAGACATTCTTTTCGTTGTTTGAGTGGGTTTCTGACGCTAGGAGTTGGCCTGATTCTGACCGCACTTTAATGTTGCAGTGTGTGCTGACTGGTAAAGCGCAGGAAGCATATTCAGCTCTTAGTGTACACGACAGTGCCAGTTATGATAAAGTTAAAACAGCTGTGTTACAGATTTATGAATTGGTCCCTGAGGCTTACCGCCAACGATTTAGAACTTTAAAAGGGATGATAACCAGACTCATGTTGAGTTTGCGCGACAGTTATCTTTACAGTTTAATTTCTGGTGTTCCGCCTCTGCAGTTGTAACTTTCAAGGGCTGTGTGATCTGATTGTTAGAGCAATTTAAGGACACAATTCCTGATCGTATTGCCACGTATATTAATGAACAGAAAGTAAAGAATGTTGCTGAAGCTGCGGTTTTGGCGGACGAGTATGTGTTGACTCACAAAAGTGTCTTTGCAGAACCCCGTATTCGGAAAGAGTGGGGGCGTTCGGATAGATTTGGGCTTCGCTCACCGAGATACTTTGGTTCTCGGGCAGAATTCTATTCAACTAGGGTTGAACCTGACTCTCATGGTAAAGCTGACTTTGGGCAGGAGTGTCACTACTGTCAAGGTTCAGGTCACTGGAAAACGAATGTCCACTTCTCAGGTCAAAGGGTGCTTACGCTAAATCTAAGCCAACTGCGTTAGCTGCACCTGTTCCACATCAGTTCATTCATGACTCATTTCCTCAGGCCCAGGAGAATGTGAAAGTCCATATTGATCCAGACTATTTACCTTTCATTACAGAAGGTTTTGTGTATGTTAGGAAGTAAAGACCTGGTGCCAGTGAAGATCCTGAGAGACACAGGTGCCTCTGAATCATTTGTGTTGGAGTCTGTGTTACCCTTTTCTGCTGAGACTGATTCGGGGAATAGTGTTCTAATTAGGGGAATAGGTTTGAACACTGTCAGTTCCATTGCATAAACTGATGTTGGATTGTGGGCTGGTGAAGGGTGAAGTTGTTGTGGGTGTGCGTCCTTCGTTGCCTATTGAGGGTATCGATGTTATCCTTGGGAATAACTTGGCTGGTGAGCGTGTATGGCCTGTCGTGTTTCCACTAAGCCGTCATTTGTTGGGATTCCTGATGAGAGTGTACAGAGTTTCCCAGAGGTGTTCTCTGCGTGTGCAGTGACACGTTCTATGAGCCGTGGCGAACTGGTCACTGCGCCGACTAATGATAATAATACAAAGTATGTCACTGTTTTCCCTGTTATCCCGTTATCTGTAACCCGCTCAGATCTAATCAATGCGCAACGGGATGACCCCACGTTGGAAGAGTTGCGTGATCAAATTGTGCCTATAGAACAGTTGGGAGATGTCGCCCATGGCTATTTTCTCCAAGAGGATGTCCTGATGAGAAAGTGGTTGTCTCATGATAGTGTTTTTCTGGGGAGGCAATTAGTCAGGTTGTTGTACCAGTTAAGCTTCGTGAGTTGGTGTTGGAAACTTCTCACAGCGACGTTGCTGGACATATGGGGGTGAGGAAACCCTACAATCGCATATTAAGACATTTCTTTTGGCCTAGATTAAAGAGGGATGTTTCTGATTTTATCAACTTGTCACACCTGTCAATTAACTGGTAAGCCTAATTAAGCTATTAAACCAGTACCATTGTTTCCTATTCCTGTACTCAGCCAACCTTTTGAGTATCTGATTATTGACTGTGTGGGTCCTCTGCCTCGTTCTAAAAGGGTAGCAGTTACCTGTTCACTGTGATGTGTCAGACCACTAGGTTTCCTGCTGCCTATCCTCTCCGATCTATCACGACTAAATCGATGTTAAAAGCTTTGACTCAGTTTCTCTCATTGTTTGGAATCCCTAAGGTCATTCAGAGTGATCAAGGATCTAATTTTACCTCTAATCTGTTTGGTCAGGTTCTTCAACAGCTCCATATTAAACATAATTTGTCTAGCGCCTATCACGCGCAAAGTCAAGGAGCACTGGAACGTTTCCATCAAACACTTAAGTCTTTGTTGAGAGCTTATTGTACTGAGATGGATAAGGATTGGGAGGAGGGGTTGCCTTGGTTACTGTTAGCCGCTAGGGAAGTTTCACAGGAGAGCACAGGTTTCAGTCCAAATTACCTTGTGTTTGGACATAGGGTGCGTGGACTTTTATCTGTTCTCCAGGATGACTGGAAGTCTCCCGAGCCTCCTCAGTCCCTGTTATCGTATGTGTGTGATTTCCGGCGACGGCTGTATGCCGCTGGTGAAATGGCTAAAGAGAAGTTATCATCTTCACAGGAGAGGATGAAGGGCATATTTGATCGCCGAACTGAGCCTCGTCACTTTAGTCCAGGTGACCAGGTTCTTGCTCTGCTGCCAATTGTTGGTTCTCCTTTTCAAGCCAAGTTTCAAGGTCCATATACAGTGGTGCGCCAGTACACTGAGCAAAATTATCTAGTTGCCACTCCAGAACGGAGGAAAGCACACCAGCTGTGCCATGTAAATCTGTTAAAACCCTATTATGCACGTTCCTCTGAGAATGAACAGTGGGATTCTACAGAGGACGGTAAAACCTGTTCTTTTGGCTGATACCTTTGTTTCCTTGGGTTCTTGTCGTGCTAGATCCGTGCATGAGGAGGAAGATGTTCCTGGTCCTGACGATTGTATATTGCAGGGTAGATTGAAAAATTCAGAAACACTGGATATTTTAGACAGTCTTCTCACTCACCTACCTGTTGATGGGCGGAAAGAGATGGGTGGTCTGATTCAGAGATTTCCAGGTTTGTTTTCTGATACACCTACACGTACAAACTTAATAGAACATGATATTGACATTGGAGGTGCTGACCTTCTTTCTCCAGTTGGGCTTCTCCCTGTATCTTGGTCAGTAAACCGGATGGAACAAACCGTTTTTGTACGGACTACCGTAAGGTAAACAGTGTCACAAAGCCAGATTCATTTCCTCTTCCTCGGATGGAGGACTGTGTTGATCAAGTCGGTGCAGCTAAGTTTGTGAGCAAATTTGACCTGTTAAAAGGCTATTGGCAGGTGCCACTAACGAATAAGGCACGTGAAATCTCTGCCTTTATTACACCCTTTGGTCTGTACTCGTATTCAGTTATGAGTTTCGGTCTGCGCAATGCACCTGCCACTTTTCAGCGACTTATGAACAGGGTTGTCCCCGGTCTGACCGGGTGCGCTGTTTATTTGGAGGATGTAGTGATCTATGCAGATACTTGGGAAGAACATCTGTCCCGTATTCAAGCCTTGTTCGAACGTCTGGCTGCGGGTCGCCTCACAATCAATCTGGCAAAATGTGAGAGTTTGCTCAGGCGACCGTTACATACCTTGGAAAAGTGGTTGGGCAGGGTGAAGTGCGTCCTGTTCGGGCTAAAGTGGTGGCTATTGATGCTTTTCCACCACCAACTACTAAAAAGGAACTGATGCGTTTCTTGGGCATGATTGGTTATTACCGTAGTTTTTGTAATAACTTCTCTACTGTGGTCGCTCCTTGACAGATATGCTGAAAGCTAAGGCTGTTTACGTTTGGTCTACTCGTTGTCAACACGCTTTTGAAGATGCAAAGAGGTTGCTTACCTCAACTCCGGTGCTGGCTGCTCCTCGCATGGATTTGTCATTTACCTTGCAGGTGGATGCTAGTCATGTGGGGGCAGGTGCAGTTTTGCTGCAAGCAGATGTGTCTGGGATTGAGAGGCCTGTTAGTTTCTTTTCCAAAAAGTTTAACGATTATCAGTTGAACTATTCGGTTATTGAAAAGGAAGCGCTAGCACTCATTTGGGCGCTACAACACTTCGAAGTGTATGTCGGGTCGGGGGTAGTACCTATTGTGGTCTACACCGACCATAACCCCCTCACTTTTTTGAGGTCCATGATGTGTCCAAACCAGAGGATAATGCGATGGTGTTTATTTTTACAATCATTCCATCTCGATGTGAGGCACATCCAGGGGACTGAAAACGTGATTGCTGATGCGCTCTCTCGTGCGCCCTGTTCCTAAATGTTTACGTGACTGACCATTGTTTCGTATTGTCATGTTGTCATGTTCTCTCTGTCCTGTCTGCTCCCTCCTGGTCTTGTTTTCTTCTTTCCTCTTAAATGTTGCTTCCTGTGCGAAGGTCGCTGAGGTCTGGGGAGGAAGTTGAATGGGGCAAATTGTAAGTGTGAACACGTAAACCCTCATCAATTTGTGGCGCAGAAGCTGTGTCAATTTGGAACTTAGAGGCTGGTATTTTGTTCCGGGGTCCTTGTTGGTCCACGGTTTTTATGGGGGGATGTGACGACCCTCTCACTCTGTCTGCCGTATTCTCTGTTATTTCCTTATTAGGATGCTGGTGGGCGGAGTTGGGAGGGTCGTCAGCTACATGGGAAACACCTGGGCCAGGTGTCTCCCAGGATAAATACACCACTTCCCCATTCATGGAGGAGACTCTCTCCATGCAGACACCTTTTGTAGATTGTGTTGTGGTTCTTGGTGGCCTTTTGTTTGTTTGCTTGCTTTGGCACCTTTCATCACCCTGCATTATCACATTCATGCATGCAAAACACTCACTTACACTACTGATTACTGATTACACACACCATTGTATATTATACTTAGTTGCTTTAGTTAATAAATATATATTTTGCTACTCCTTATCTCCACGTTGTCTCCCTTTGTTACGGGCTTTGAGCCGGTTCGTGACACATTTATTATTTTGGATTTGTGTGCACAAACTGTTTTTACCAAGTAACATAAGGAGACACAATGTTACAGTTACACTGCATTTCATAAATGCAAGAACAGAAAAGTAAATGTTTTATGTCATACGATTTTGGACAAATCCGTCAAGACACCGACCATGATAAAGGGTTAAATCAACTTGTGAATTTTATTGAATATAGCTATGACCCTGCTTATAACTTAATGAAATGACAAAAAAAATGGCAGATTATCAATGACTTAACAGCTGTAACAAGATGTCCGGTGTAGGAATTCCTCCCGGTACCCTAGTTTATATATATTTTAAAAACACACTTCCTCCTGGGCTTCGTTGCCATAGAAACGCTAGCTTCAAGACACAATTCTACTCAAGCTGGTCATAGCTAATAGGATCCAGCTTGTCAAATTTACATCAAAAGTTTATATTTTTTTTGCATTTTAGCTTTTTTGCATTTTACCCTTTTCTTAACCTAATTCTCCTAACCGGCTACATTAATTCCCCTAACCTTAGGACCGTTGTGAGGGTCACTGTCTGATGGAATGTACAGGTGTTATACATACATGTACAGAATCATTCAAAAAGACACCCACAAGAATCTATATAATCCTATGAATGAAACGGAACACATACAAATATAATTTTTATACCAATCACAAACTTGTATTTTCTTGACAAGGCCAAATTACAAATAAATAAGGAACGAGACACTTGTGAAAAGGCCAGTAACCCACACAAAAGGAGAATGATAAAGACCCCAAAAACTGGTCAGAGGTATTACACCTGTACAACTGGTATATTTTCAAAAACTTTGATCATATTAACCCTTCCCCTCCCAACATATTTACAGTACGAGAAACAATAGGAGTGGTCAAATTCATCTGTACACCACACTGATGTACCGAAGGATGCCAAAGTAATTTGTGGATGACGTCACTACTAGGACACATTATGTATATACACATGTATCCTCAGAGACAAAGCACTTTGTATATTCCTATGAACCATGTAGAAATCTTCTGACCCGTGTAACAAGACAACCCACCAATTGCAGGCTGGTATGGGATGGCAGAGCAGCGGACTGGATCGACTGGTTGGGAGTTGAATACAATGAACCAATGAAATGTACAGAGAAGGAAATATCAGGAAATGTAAGAAGGGAACTAGCATGCATCTGGGTTCCCCATTCGTAAACAGTAGCAGTATTTTAGACTCAAAACAGGGGAGTGTTTGAATGCTGATATTCCAAGCGATATCAAACCTCTGAGAAGGGGACTTTCTTTGACTTTGTTCATACCATCAGTGGATTTGTGAGTGTACCAGAGCTGTGTTCACAGATAACGAGTATAAATCATTCAAATTCACCAGACTAAACTGTCTTTGGACTTCACAATATTATTTGCCCAGAATTGTTGACAAATCAAGTAATGAAATGTTTAATTGGGACAGCTGAAGACTCCAGTTGAGACTAAGGATAACCACTAGTGTTATTGACCCTTGTTAAAAATATATATATATTTTTTAAATTGTCTACAATCCCAAATACAAGAAATGTAAGTCAATACATTTCCAAATGTACAGCCGTTGACAAAATATTGAATACCCAAGTTGTTCGTCTCCTAGACTGTACATTGCACAAATCAAACACAGTAATTAATTTGCAGACAACAGATACAATATGGCAGCCTATACATATGACCCAAAGATATTTATGATGTTTTTGATCTTCCTGAAATTAAATCCATAGAATGGTCCTTTTGGGGAAGGATGTCTAACATACCTTTGAAGTGCGTATCCAAAATAACTTGACAAATACCTAATCAAAGTTGGGAAATGTTGGCCTTATCGATAAAACTAATGTAAATATATTCACAAGGAATCATGTAACCCAAATCACTGTTCACCTGCAGTACCTTTTTCTTCATCATTAGCTAAAAGTTGTATCCAATTAGTGACAGATTTTCATGCAATTATTCTAAAATCTGCATAAAAAGATATAGTGTTTCCATCAAATTGACTTGTTGTAGACAAAAGGCTGTGCGTGATGACAGTGTACATAAAAAATATTTTTAAATCCATTGCATTTTAAACTGTACTGATGGTTTTGTCACAAATGTTGCATTATATGGTGAATGCGCACACTGGGCTTGGCACTTGCGCTCTAAACAACAGCTTGCAGATAAAGTGCGGGTATAGCCTACACATGAGATTATTAGGGACAAAAGAGTGAGGTTATTTTGATTTGTCGAATGGCAGCCAGTCATCGATAATCAAGTCACAAGAATAAGATGCTCAATATTTATTGGAAAAGAGCATCAAGCTCATCACTGTGCACTTTCACCACCCTGTGAAGTTCATCATAATGTATTTCATCTGTAGCCTAATAAACTGCATGCTTTTCCAAGTCGTAGTGGGAGGACCACACAACATTCCATTGCACGACTCCAAGTTTACTTAGACATGGTTATTATATCAATATTTGCGCATAAAGGCGTTTCCACCGCCATAATTAGTTTGACACAAAAAGTTCCCACGCAAGTATTTAGTTGTGTCAACATTTGCACATTTCCATCAGGCTTGTCGTGACATTTTTTATCTGACCTACTTTACTCGCATAAGAAGCTCGGATGGAAACCTGATTAGTGTCTCTTTTCTTTTACATTCACAACATTTAAGGCCAAAATATTAGTCTTCACTACAGAATTCCCAATATAATTGGGTATCGTCATCAACACAGTACTTTCACAATCCAGAAAAATTGGTATTTAGTCATAATAGTGCCAACAAATTTGATTACATTTAAAATGATTGAATTCAGATTACATTTCTGTTGGCACTAATATCACTCCAGAGACTACGCTACTAGTATAGTATATAGTGTGATGAAATCAATCAATCAATCATTCGCTCTACTATTATTCTGACATTTCACATTCTTAAAATAAAGTGGTGATCCTAACTAACCTAAGACAGGGAATTTTTACTAGGATTAAATGTCAGAAATTGTGAAAAACTTAGTTCAAAGGTATTTGGCTAAGGTTCTGTAAACTTCCGACTTCAACTGTATATATACATACATACATATACATATATACATATATATATATATACATACATACATACATATACATACATACATATATATATATACACACATATACATACATATATATATATACACATATACATATATATATACACACATATATATATATATATACACACACACACATATATATATACATTATATATATATATATATATATATATATATATATATATACATATATGACATGATGACAAGTTGCCCTTAGGCACAGATCAAGGATCAGCTTATCCTCTCCACAACCTAACCACAACCACAGGGGAGAAAGCTAAGAAAAACTTAGCTTTGGGGGCAACTTCATTCTACTTCCCTGTAGCCACCTTGGACACTTCACCTTCATTACTAACCTGGTCCCAGATCAGTTCTTCTTGCTCTGGTTAACTCATGCATCCCAATAATAGTCAGAGGATCAGACTACATTATTCATAGAGTTTGGGAGAAGTGAACTACATGTCGTTTAACTAGTAATTTAACAGCATTTTGCAGTAGCTTAGTGGTGAACTAAATTCAAATGTAGGTATTGTTTTCAGTAGTTCATTACTTTTTTTGCCATGTAGTGGTGTAGCTAACTACTGGAACTATGCTACGTAATTTATTTTCACAAATAATGTAGTATGGTGGAAGTAGAAAATCTTTTTCTTTTTCAGCATCAGATCTGCCTAATTATCCCTTGAAACAGTTTTTGTTTTTAATAGGCTAATTTACACATTCTGTTAACATCTGACTCCAGAGTGATCTGTCTTGACATTTCAGATTTAGATATGCAGTTAACTATATTCTACCTAACTGAAATAGTTTTCTGAAGGGTAGCTTTAGTGTATCCTTCTTCCAGTATGAAGTAATTGGTAACTTGGTAAACTATATTGTCAGAGTAGTTTCCCCAACACTGATTATTTATGACAAACAGGTTCTACGAGCCAACCTAGACACATCACATCAGCCAGCCACAGAGAAACAGAGCCAGAAGGAGATTACATCACTAACACACAGAACAAAAGAGTGACAGGACTTCATCTAGTCAAATCACTAAACACATACTCTTCCATAGAATAGAACCAGGAGAAAAAACAATATAAATGAGAAACAAACCGTTCAGAAAAATATAAGAAAAGCAAATTAAGAACGCGAGTTGCTTTAAAAAAATCTTTCACGGCTTTGAAACACTTGATTTCTCTCAGACACAGGATGTTCATTGAATGGGCTTCGGAAGCGACTGAAGACAAACCGTATAAGTTAAAGAACCGTAAGGAAACATGAACAGAACAACAAATATCACTACACCCAAAAAAAAACATGTACAAGAAAAGAGATCCCTGCATAGACTCAAACCTGGATATGGGACATTTAAACCGAAGGGCCTCCTTTTTCAGGGTCATATTCATTGGTGTTTACTGTAAAAACATTTTGGAACGGAAAACAAGTGTTTCTTATTGGACAAGTTTAGGTAGTCGTTCCGTTTGTCAGTTCTCTTCCGAACACGACTCAGGCCACAGTAACACAACAACAAACCAGTCTCCCATCGGGTGTCTGGACTACACACATGCCAGGGGGATGGACATAGTGCCCGAAGCAGTCTTTTGTACAAACTTGTAATTTCCTGTGTCTTCGCTGGGTCATGTCAACGATGCCATCATCATCATAGCAACACACAGACTCAGAAAAACCTTTGAAGAAGAGAAGCAACGGATGTCACTCCAACTGGCTTGGCCTCGCCGTCTTTGTTGGGGGTCTGGATTGACTGACAGTTATTTTCCAGAGTTATTTTCCGTTTGATTGTAACTAGTCGGAAGGGAAGAGGAAGTACAATGGGTCGTTCCTCCTCTCTCCCTCTGTGTGTGTGTGTGTTACTTGCCACCGTACATCCTCTCCAGTCTCCATGTCATCGTGGTAGTGTTTTTTAGATTCCTTGCATATGTCTTTACCGGTGTGTGTCTTAGAGAGTGTGTGTGTGTGTGTGTGTGTTTGTGTGTTACTTGCCACCGTACATCCTTTCGATGTCATCCTGGTAATGTGATTTGAGCTCCTTACGTTTGAGTTTGAATGCGTCCGTAACCAGGCCAGTCTCTGGGGTCCAGGGCTCTGCACTAAGACAGATCTTCTTAGGGATCTCAAAGCGCTCAAGTTTGGCTGTGGGAAACAACACTGGACTTTAGATACGTCATGACCATGAAGATGGGTGAGGGTTAGGAGGAGAAACAATACTCTTGATACAACCAGAAACCCCTTTCCTCTCTCTATCAGTCTCCCCTTTCTCCATTTCCTCTTCCCTCCCTCTTCCCTAACTAACGCTTACTTTCCTCCCTCCCTCCATCCCTCCATCCTACCTGACAGGGCGGCCTCGGTGATGATGCGGAGAACATCTCTTTCCATGTCAGGGTTGTTACAGATCTCCTCCCAGCTGCCCCGTAACCCTCTCTGCTCCGCCAGCACTGTCAGCTGCTTTTGATTGGGCACCACAAAGCCAATCACATATGACTGGTCACTAAGAGAGGAGGGAAGTAGCATTAGTTTTATTAAGCAAATACAGTAGATCTGTATTTCCATTTTATATTATTAGATTAATTAGAATACTATGAGTTAATAAAGGTAGAGATTGAGAGAAAGATGAGTCAGAATAGGATAGAGTAGTGGTTCCCAACCTAGGGGTCGCCAAAGTGTCCTGGGGGAATAACAGGGCCTCGTTGATTTGAGGGGGGGGGTTCACTTTGAATGGGAATTACAATATATTTGGTAGGGAAATAACATCAAATATGGGCAAGACTTGATTTCTTAGATTATTACCATGTAATAGCACACTCAACAATAGATATGTTAAACTACGTTGAATCACAGGAACCTGGTGGTGCATTTAACACATCTCGTTGAAGTAGGGGTCCATGAGGGGGGAAAGGTTGGGAACCCCCAGGATATAGGATGGAGAGAGAGAACATGGATGGCACAGACAGGAGATGGACACAGAAATAGGGGTCCATGACGGGGGAAAGGTTGGGAACCCCCAGGATATAGGATGGAGAGAGAGAACATGGATGGCACAGACAGGAGATGGAGACAGAAATAGGGGTCCATGAGGGGGGAAAGGTTGGGAACCCCCAGGATATAGGATGGAGAGAGAGAACATGGATGGCACAGACAGGAGATGGAGACAGAAATAGGGGTCCATGAGGGGGGAAAGGTTGGGAACCCCCAGGATATAGGATGGAGAGAGAGAGAGAACATGGATGGCACAGACAGGAGATGAAGACAGAAATAGGGGTCCATGAGGGGGGAAAGGTTGGGAACCCCCAGGATATAGGACGGAGAGAGAGAACATGGATGGCACAGACAGGAGATGGAGACAGAAATAGGGGTCCATGACAGGGGAAAGGTTGGGAACCCCCAGGATATAGGATGGAGAGAGAGACCATGGATGGCACAGACAGGAGATGGAGACAGAAATAGAGATGGAAAGAGTTGACAAAGAGACAGATAATAAGGGAATAGCAGATAATAAGGGAATAGCAAATAAGTCTTGACAACACAGCAGACTGGCAAACATGGTAAATTGAGAAATCAAAAATAAACTATACTATGGAAAAAAGACAAATGATATAAAAGAATAATTGTAAAAAGCTCCGGAGTACTTTAAATTCAATTCTAGGCAAAAAAGCTAACTCAGCTCCATCCTTCATTGAGGCAGATGGCTTGCTCATAAAACCCTTTGATATTGCTAACCACATTAGCAAACTTCATTTGACAGGCAAACAACAAATGCTGAGCCTTCATATTCATGCATAATGGACCAAATAATGAAAGACTAGCACTGTAGTTTTGAGTTCCAAAAAGTGGGTGTGGAAGAGGTGAAACAATTGTTGCTATCTATAAATAAGGACAAACCCCCTGGTACCAACAACCTGGGTGGTAAGTTGCTGAGGTTGGTAGCGGAATACATTGTGACTCCTGTTTGCCACATCTTCAATTAAAGACTAGAAAACAGAGTGCGCGCCCAGACAAGGAAGGAGGCAAAAGTCACCCCTACTCAAGAATAGCAGAGCTCCCTTTAAATGGTTCAAACAGCCTGTTACAAGTGCTTAGTAAACTTTGGAAAAATGTGTGTTTGATCAAATAGAATGTTATTTTACAGAAAACAAATTAAGACTTTCAGCATGCTTATAGGGAAGGGCACTCAACAAGGTCAGCTCTGACACAAATGACTGAATGAAATAAATTAATAGTATGAAGATTGTGGGAGCTGTTTTGTTAGACTTCAGTGCAGCTTTTGATGTCATTGATCATAACCTATTGCTGAAAAAAACATAGGTGTAATGAATTTGCATCTTCTGCCTTATTATGGATTGAGTTACTTATCTATTAGAACAGAGGGTTTTCGTTAATGTAAGCCACACTCATGCAAATTCATTTGACTGTGGTGTACCGCAGGGCAGCCAGCTAGGACTATTATTGATTTTTGTTTTTACAAATGACATTCCACTGACGTTGAATAAAGCCTGTGTGTCTGTACGCTGATGTCTCAACAGTATACACGTCGGCAGCAGTAGTAAAATAAATAACTCAGGCACTTAACATGGAGCTCCAGTCATTTTTAGAAAGGGTAACTAGCAATAGGCTGGTGCTAAATATCTCAAAAACTAAAAGCTAGCTAACAATAAAACCACTAAAAAAATATAGATAAAAGAACACATTACAGCACAAAGGGGACTGTGAAGAGAGAGCCATTTTATATATATTGTACTATGTATTAGACGTAGATAGTGTGTCACTTTTCCCACATTGTTACATTACATCCTTATTCTAAAATTGATTAAATACATTTTATTCCTGTTACCATTGACCATCCTTGATGTTTCTACAACGTGATTAAAGTTCACCTGTGGTAAATTTAATTGATTAGACATGATTTGGAAAGGTACACTTCTGTCTATATAAGTCCCACATTTGACAGTGCATGTCAAAGCAAGAAATTGTGGGTACCAAAAAATGTCTGCAGCATTGAAGGTCCCCATCATTCTTAAATGGAAGTTTGGAACCACCAAGACTCTACCTAGAGCTGGCCGCCCGGCCAAACTGAGCAATCTGGGGAGAAGGGCCTTGGTCAGGGGGATGCCCAAGAACCCCTGGTCACTGACAGAGCTCCAGAGTTCCTCTGTGGAGATAGGAGAACCTTCCAGGAGGATAACCATCTCTGCAGCACTCTACCAATCAGGCCTTAATGTTAGAGTGGCCCGACGGAAGCCACTCCTCAGTAAAAGGCACATGACAGCCCGCTTCGCACCTAAAGGACTCTCAGACCATGAGAAAAAAGATTCTCTGGTCTGATGAAACCAAGATTTAACTTTTTGGCCTGAATGTCAAGCGTCACGTCTGGAGGAAACCTGGCACCATCCCTACGGTGAAGTAAAAAATACAAATAATTTTTTAAAGCATGGTGGTGGTAGCATCATGCTGTGGAGATGTTTTTCAGCAGCAGGGACCAGGAGACTAGTCAGGATCAAAAGAAAGATGAACAGAGCAAAGTACAGAGAGATCCTTAAAGAAAAACAGATCCAGAGTGCTCAGGACCTCAGACTGGGGCCAAGGTTCACCTTCCAACAGGACAACGACCTTAAGCACACAGCTAAGACAATACAGGAGAGGCTTTGGGACAAGTCTAAATGTCCCTGAGTGGCCCAGCCAGAGCCCGGACTTGAACTCGATCTAATATCTATAGAGAAACCTGAAAATAGCTGTGCTGCAACACTCCCCAGCCAACCTGACAGAGCTTGAGAGGATCTGCAGCGAAGAATGGGAGAAACTCCCCAAATACAAGTGTGCCAAGCTTGTAGCGTCATACCCAAGAAGACTCGAGGCCTTAATCGCTGCCAAAGGTGCTTCAACAAAGTACTGACTAAAGGGTATGAATACTTATCTAAATGTTATATTTCAGTTATTTCTTTTTAATACATTTTCAAAGATTTCTAAACCAGTTTTTGGGTGTAGATTGAGGGGGAAAAAACAATTGAATCCGTTATAGAATAAGGCTGTAAAGTAAAGAAAATTGGGAAAAAGGAAAGGTTCTGAATACTTTCTGAATCCTGTATGTAGTGACATGCAGGCTGTGTGACACGTTTTACATGGAAGTATTTCAGTCCTTGACTGATAATGTTTTGTCCTATGTATTATGTCATGTTTCATGTGATGCTTTGGCAGCAGCTAATGGGGATCCTAATAAATCCCCTATGTACAGTATATATGGACAGTGACGCTAAAACTTTTAATTTGGTTCTGTACTCCAGCATTTTGGATTTGAGATCAAGTGTTTCATATGAGGCAACAGTACAGAATGTCACCTTATATTTTAGGGTGTTTTCACACCCATCTGTTTTCTGTTTGGACATAAATGCACTATGTATCTAGTCTCCCCATTTGAAGGATTCAAGTATTTGGACAAATTCACTTCTGGTTTATTAAAGTAGTCAAAAGTTTAGTATTTGGTCCCAAATTCCTAGCATGCAACACATTTATGGGATGCATTTGCAGTTTGTTTTGTTTGCGTTTCAGATTATGTCACGCCCAATGCTAAATAATGTAGCGTCATTTTGGAGTCACTTTTTATTCACAATTCAATGGCGATTATCCGTAATCATGGTAGCATCCACACTAATGTAGAAGTGTTGAGAAACATTCTATTCTTATTTACAATAAAAGTGACTCCAAAATGTCTCAATACATTATTTACCATTCATTTCTATTGGGCACAAAAATAATCAGAAACAACCCAAACAAACTGAAAATGCACCCAACAAGTATGCAGAGTCACAAGCTTGATGCAGTTATTGCCTGCAATGACTGTGGAAATAGTCAACGTTTGACTACTTATAAGTGCATTTGTCTTAACACCTTCAAATAGTGCTTTCATTTCTAAACAGTAAAACAGATATTTATGAAAATACCCTCAAATATAAGGTGACATTCTGTACTGTGAGACATTTGATCTCAAATCCAAAATGCTGAGGTATAGCGCCAAATTAAAAGTGTCAGTTTCACCATCCATATAAATAGGTATGGGAGTGTATGTATAGAGTCTAGTCACAAGGGTAGCATATAAAGTCATATGTGCAATGATTACCTGTTTGCGTAAGCACAGATGTTGTCTACGAAAGGGCAGTTCTTCAGCATGGCCTCCACCTTCCCCAGAGACACATACTCCCCAGCCTGGAGCTTCACCAGGTCCTTCTTACGGTCTACACAAGAGGAGCACACTGTTAGACACACAACCACACACCAAAATCCCCCTTCCACTACTGATGAGAACATGTTCTGCGCCTAAGCTAGGGGTCTCTAGTCTAGAATGTTCTCTTTATCGCCTGGTTCGTCACCGATGATCTTGAGGCAGCCGTCAGGATGGAGCTCCCCGATGTCTCCTGTACAGAACCAGCGCTGGCCGTTGCTGTCCACGAAGAAGTCCTCGCGGTTCTTCACCTCGTTCTTGTAGTAACCCATGGTCACATTGGGCCCGCCGATCACAATCTCACCTCTTGGGTTGGGCTTGTCTGTGCTGTAGTAACCGCCTGGGGAAGAGAAGGAGAAGAAGATGAGGGCTATTTTCAGCGCCACCCCTTCCAATTCACCCAAGCCCCCAACCCCACTAACCTCCAACCTCCCGGCCCAACCCACCGAAATCCACCCTCCAGTCTCACCTGTACTCTTCCCAGCCCTCCCCTACTATCACCCATTCTACAGTCCCAATGCCATGTACTCACCCTCTTCCCAGTCCTTGAGGGTGATCTCAGAGCAGACCAGAGGAGCTCCGACCCGGCCTGTGCTGTAGTCCCACACTGACACAGAGTGAAGAAATAAGTGTGAGAACATAGCATAGCACACTAGTGTGTGTACAATCACTTGGCTTTCTCTCTATCACGCCCCATCCCGCTCTCCCAGGCACGGGAGTCTACATCCTACCCTCTCCTTCATCCTCCCTCCCTTCTTATTAGACCTCCTTCATCTACCTTCCCTCTAACCCTCCCTCTTACTCTCGCTGATGGTGCCAGCTCCGCAGGTCTCAGTGAGGCCGTAGCCCTGGCCCACGGGACAGCAGAGGCAGATGTTCATGAAGCGCTGTGTGGCGGCAGAAAGGGGCGCGCCGCCCGACAACAGCACCCGCATGTGACCTCCTAACAACGAGCGCACCTTCCTAAACACCAGACTGGAGAGAGAGAGAGAGCGGTGGGGGGAGAGAGAAAAATAATAAGTCTGGAAAGAGGATATGACAGTGAGTCAGAGGATAGAGCCTTCAGAAAATATTCACACCCCAGACTTTTTCCACATTTTGTTGTGTTACAGCCTGAATTAAACATGAACTCCATTGAGATTTTTTTGTCACAGGCCTCTACACGCACCATACCCCATAATGTCAAAGTGGAATTATGTTCTTTGGATTTTTTTTAACAAATTCATACAACATTTTTAAAAATTGGAATAAGTCAAGGGGTACTTTCTGATGGCACTGTAACTATAACACCAAGTCATTCACCACACAGTAAAAATCTGTGTGAACCGTATGTTTCTTTTTAATGCAAGAACCCCCCACAGCAACGCCCAAAGCTACATCGAGAGTATTGGTTTGTTTGTTGTGCGCACCACTGAGCAAGTGAAAGGGGAAAAAGTGGAATTATAGTCTATCAATCATTACTCATTGTGTGTGTGTGTGTGTGTGTGTGTGTGTGTGTGTGTGTGTGTGTGTGTGTGTGTGTGTGATTCATTTGTTTGTTTGTTTGTTGTGCAACAGGTGTGTGTTACCTGTCACAGAGCGGGGTCCTGTAGCCCTTGGTCATCTGTTCCATCTTATAGTTGTAGGCCAACACAAACAGGGTTCTCTGCACACTGCTCATCTCCTCCACCTTGGTCATCACATTCTTATAGATGCGATCCATGATTTCCTATAGGAGGGAGACAGAGGGACAGAGAAGGAAAGAGGAAAAATACCACTTCAATTAAAGGGGCCATGCCAAAACGTTCTGTGTATCTTACTCAGGTCATAGAATGTGCACTGGTGTTTAATTTAACTGAATATTAACCATTTATATATTTGATGGTAGCTTTGGAGACAAGGACATGTAAATGAGGTCTGATTGGGTGCTTACAGGTACAGCAGCCATGAGTGTAGGCTTCAGAACACTGGTGTCTCCTTTACTGCCCTTCTTAATCTTTGTCGACTGGGATGGAGAGGAGAGAGTGGATCAGTGAGAGGGCAGAGAACAGGAAGAGAGCTTAGAAGAGATCTGGTGGTGGTGCTTGGCATGCGTGGGATTATTTATTGGCTTGTGTGTGCTTGGCGTGTGTGTGTACCTGGTCTGCTAGCGTCTGTGGGGAGGAGTATCCGATGCGGCAGCCGTGAGAGATACATACCATCTCTGCACTGAGCTCCAGAACATGAGCCAGCGGTAGGTACCCAATGTAGGTGTCTGTCTCACTGCACGAATGGAAACAAAACCATTTTATTCAACAGCCAAACATACAGACACACAACATACTACAGAGGGAAGGAGATGCTGAGGAGGTGAGAGACGAGAGGAGAAAGAGAGAGAGAGGTTGACATACTATAGGGGAAAAGGTGGCAAAGAGAGAATAATGAAAAGAGAAAAAGAGAGACAGTGATCAGGGCACATGAGGGGAAAGAGGCATTGAGAGCGAGGGGGAAAAAAGGAGAGAGAATCTAGAAGACACCCTAGTGCTCTGTACGTACTCCAGGTCTGGGATGCGCTCTGCCATGCCTGTGATGCCCGCGATGATGTTGCTATGGGAGATCATCACACCCTTGGGGATGCCGGTGGAGCCGCTGGTGTACATGATGACAGCGATGTCAGAGGGCAGGGGCTGCCGGCGTGCCACCGCCACTACACACAGCCACATAGAGGGAGAGGGGAGGTTAGAGGTCACACAAACCAAGACCTTCGGGTCAGAACATTGCACAATGTGGGAGCATCAGAGTACGGATATCTTTCTGTCAAGAGAGCACGCACAGGGCTAATACAAATCTGATAGGCTATGACAGAGAGGGTACATTTCACCATATGGGTACAGAGTCACTAAGAACACAGGGCAGAAGTACTATACCGTGTCACACATCACATAGACCCCAACATACAACCTACCCACCCCCACCCTCCCGCCTTACTGTTGTCGGGTCGAGAGCCCAGCTCCTGCACGGCGACCAAGTTGTGGACCATGATGCCGCGGGGAAAGCCAGGCCAGCTGGTTGGCTTACTGTCCACCACGATAATGTGCTGCAGCCGAGGCACCTCTAACAGGATCGCCTGGGAGGAGGAGAGAGTAAGTAGCTATTGACTGAGTAAGTCAAATCCATCTGTACTGTTCAGATAACTTCACACACACCACTCTTGCATATGCAGCCTACATTTTAAGCATCTCTTTGAGTATCCTATTCTTTTTTCAGTTCTTCCTGTGCCAAATGTGTGCATAGCCTAGTCAGGGGACAAGTTATCAGGTTGCTAGCTAGCTAGGTAGCATATGACTAGCTAGCTAAACAAAACAAACAAAAAAAGAGAGGCTCACGAGTAGTTTCAAACCGCCCACGACACACGCACGAATCCGAAGAAAAAACATTGGTCCGGTAATATTTGGCGTAACTTCTACATGATTGTGGCTAGAGGCACACAATCTTCAGCTCTTAAAAAGGTCCATGAAGAAACATGTACGCTTTAAAGGATCCATGCGATCAAGAAATGGAGACGCAATTAACAGCATCCCAAAACATTCAGCCGATAAACATCTCACGTTAACTTTAACAGCCCTAGTTCCAATGCATATTTATGGGTGAACGTATTCATAACATGTGGGCATATTTTCAATATAAACCATCTCGTTCGCCATAACAGGACATGGGGTAACACCATTTAAAATGTGGGCATATTTCAATATCTGGCTGGAGTTTGTATTGTCTCATATGGCATCGCAGGAAGTAATCAGGACAAGACGAGCAGAGCCTACCTTGAGACGGCTGTGTAGCAGGTCTTTGCTGGTGATGATGTGGGTGATCTCTGTTTCATTGAGACCGTGGGCGATGGCCGCTCCGCCCAGAGTAGAGTACAACGTCACCACTGGTAGAATAACACACTGGGTTAGAGATTCATCCTACAAAAGAGGGTGTGTGAGTGTGTTTCTGTGCTGCTATAATGTGTGTTACGGTCTGTCACATAACCACTCACATGGGAAGTTGTATATGAAGCAGGCCTGTGCTGCTATCATCCACTCAGCCCTGGTCTCACAGAAAATGGCGATGTTACACTGAGGCCTCTGGCCCAGCGCAGCCAGACCACTGCCAAAACACACTGCTGCCTGGTAGGTCTCCTCGTACGACATCCACTGATACTCCCCTAGGATAACCTTCACAAATAACACATACTAGTAGTGCGCTACTAAACAGTCACACACCGACAGCACTATTATCCCAGAATTAACTATAAAAACCACAGTCATACACAGCCTCTGCAGCGTTCAAAAGTGGTCAGACAGTGCCATCTAATGTCCTCCTAGTATTACTGCAACAGTAGTGAGGAGGCTTTCTCATGCACAACATAAATAATATAATAATAATAAAACATAAAACACAACATATCACACAACATATCACACAACATATCACACATTACATCCAGAAAGCTATTCAAATCCACTTTTCCCCTCTCTTCCTCACCTTCTTGAAGACCTTCCCGTTGGGTTGGAGCTCGTCCTCCTCGTTCAACACCTCTCTGGTGCCCAGGCAGTCCCTCTCTGGGAACCTGGTCACCCCGTGCACCATCACCTTGTCCAGGGTGTCCACCCCCAGGTGCAAGGACCACACCAGCTTCTGATGGATACCGCCTGCCCGGTTGGTCGCCCGGTAAGGGCCCGCTGGACGCCCACTCACCGACCGCGCCTTGACCCGCCGTGCCCGGTCTAGGTTGGTGCCGGCACCCGAGAGGAAGTACCATGGCAGGAAGGTAATGAAAGAGCAGACCCAGACCACTGAGCGGAAGACTTGCAACAGCAGCGGGTTCATGTCCTCTTTCAGTTTCATCTTGCAGGTCAGGGTTCAAGGGTCAGGGGGTGGAGTCAGTTGAGGTGGGCAGGGCAGGAAGGGTGAGGGACACACCCAGATACTTCTTTTGGAGACTGGTTGTGTTCCTTGTCATGCACTGGTGGTCCCTTTGGTGGATCTGCTTGGACTAACAGACGCTGCTCGGTAGAAGAGTCAGGTTACCTGTAGGGAGAGAACAGACAACACACGTCAGAGATGAAGACAGGCGTTGGAGCGGGAGGGATAGACAGATCAAATGTTGTTTTGTTTTTAAATGAGACTCAAACAAAACATTAGTAATGTACCAATACTGGCAGTCATGCTATGCAAGCAGGTATCAGATAACACCTAATCAACGGTGAACCTACAACACAACAACCAATCAACAATATGGCATACAGACAAAGCTCTACCAAACTGTATTGTTGGGTTGTGTATCTTGCACCATCCTGTGTTTGGGTCTGTATACTATCTGCACAAGCCAGCTGCAGGGACAGGGTGTAGACTGGCAGGAAAATGTAATAAATCAATGTCTGGGGAGGAGGCACATCCCTATTCTCTCCTCAGCCTCTTCCTTGGTCAGCAGCACTATTCCTGTTCACTTCCTCTCTTGCTCTCTCTGGCACAAGGACACAAAAGCCAGTCGTGGGTGGGTCATTCATTTGGCACCAAATGGAAGAAACAGGGTGGGACGACTTAAACCTGTCCAATAAGAAATACAAATGTTTGTTTTCTGTTGCAAAATGTTTTACTACGATGTTCCCTAACAAATACGACCTGGGGTTGGGTTGGGCTTGGTGGGTCTCCGTTACACAAAGCATCACTGTGGTTGAAATAACAAACTGTTTACAAAGGATATTCAGCCACTGCTGGGAAACAAATAAGTGGTCTATTGCAGTGGAATAACAAACAAACAAAATTTTAGGCCGACCCATGTCCATCTACACCTCTCTAAACCTTAGCAGAAAATACTGCCTACTGTACCCTGGGCCTAACATCAGAACGACACTTCTTCAAATATTAACAGCGTGAATTTCCCCATTCCCCAATAGGCTACAACATGTCAGTCCAGTCCAGTATTTAAATATTGAATCCGCATTTGGGGAAACCATTTCTATTTGGTATTAAACAGATTGGCAACCTGTGCTACCAACCTTATTTGTAATAATAACAACATTTTCTACTACTACTATTAGGCTACTATTGCTAGATAAGACTACAGTGCATGGGGCTATGCTATTGTTTATAGTTGGTAGAATCTCGTACTTATCTTTACGGTATTACTACTAGAGGTCGACCGATTATGATCGTTCAACGCCGATACCGATTATTGGAGGACCAAAAAACAGATACCGATTAAAAATCGGCCAATTTATTTTATTTGTAATAATGATAATTACAACAATACTGAATGAACACTTATTTTAACTTAATATAATACATAAACAAAATCAATTTAGCCTCAAGTAAATAATGAAACATGTTCAATTTGGTTTAAATAATGCAAAAACAAAGTGTTGGAGAAGTAAAAAGTGCAATATGTGCCATGTAAGAAAGCTAACGTTTAAGTTCCTTGCTCAGAACATGAGAACATATAAAAGCTGTTGGTTCCTTTTAACACGAGTCTTCAATATTCCCAGGTAAGAAGTTTTAGGTTGTAGTTATTATAGGAATTATAGGACTATTTCCCTCTATACCATTTGTATTTCATTAACCTTTGACTATTGGCACTTTAGTATTGCCAGTGTAACAGTATAGTTTCAGTCTCTCTCCTCGCTCCTCCCTGGGCTCGAACCAGCAACACAACGACAACAGCCACCCTCGAAGCAGCGTTACCCATGCAGAGCAAGGGGAACAACTACTAGAAGGCTCTCGGGAGTTGATAGGCTTGAAGTCATAAACAGCGCAATGCTTGACGCACAACGGAGAGCTGCTGGCAAAACGCACGCAGGTGCTGTTTGAATGAAAGTTTACGTGCCTGCTTCTGCCTACCACCGCTCAGTCAGATACTTAGATACTTGTATGCTCAGTCAGATTATATGCAACGCAGAACACGCTAGATAATATCTAGTAATATCATCAACCATGTGTAGTTAACTAGTGATTGTTTGATTGTGTTTTATAAGATAAGTTTAATGCTAGCTAGCAACTTACCTTACTGCACTCCTTGTGGAGTGCAACGGGAGAGGCAGGTCGTTATTGCATTGGACTACTTAACTGTAAGGTTGCAAGAATGGATCCCCCGAGCCGACAAGGTGAAAATCTGTCGTTCTGCCCCTGAACGAGGCAGTTAACCCACCGTTCCTAGGCCATCATTGAAAATAAGAACGTGTTCTTAACTAACTTGCCTAGTTAAATAAAGGTATAAAATATATATATTTTAAATCTGCAAATCGGCGCCCAAAAATACCGTTATGAAAACTTGAAATCGGCCATTCCGATTAAATCGGTCAACCTCTAATTACTACCATCACAAATGCTTCATTGAAGAGATAACTGATTATATCCATACGGCTGTGATTCAACCATCTGTGGTTGTTTTGATCACATCTTAGTGTCTCTTTCTGCAATGGTCGAGCCCTTTGCCTTATCTCAGTGTTCATGCTTCAAAACTAGGATTGGGTTCCATAACACATTGAGAACATTGCTACTATACTTGAGCTAGATTTCCTCCCAAGAGATTTTGTTCCATAAAAAGACATTAACCTCAAGGGAGACTATAGGCCTAGTTGTGCATGTAGAGAAGTAGAATAACCCTGTTACACACACTTCCCTTAATAAGTAGGTATTCGTACATGTTGTGTGGGAAGCTAGGCTGAGGCTAAACTAACCCATGACCTTCCAGAAGATAAATCTGTCTGTACCACGGTCAATGATCGTGCATTCTTGACTCTTAAACCAGCAGCCTATGATGTTGATGCACACATCACCAAGTCATAAAACTATAAGATATTCAAGCTACTTATGCAAGGTACCACAGCTCTTCGTCAAATTTCTGTTGATTCATTCACCAGAAATTCAAGGCTTTGTCACCCGAGAGCAGATATACAGGTCCAGCCTCTATAGTAGAGAGGCTAGAAGTTAGGGCAATTACATGGTAATGGTGTGACACTGTGACTCAGATTTCTCACTTTAAAAATGTATGTCAAGCAAAAACCGATGACTGCAAAGTTCAACAAACACTACAACTTAACAATTTCCACAGAAATGTGTACAAAAACACATCTACTTGAAGACCAGTGCAGATGCAAAGTTTGATAACAGAATCACGTCACAAACAGCACAAACCGCCATTCTGTTACCAAACCTTGCATCTGCACCTTGTTCAAGTAAATGTGTTTTTTGTTACATTTTTTGGAAATGTGCAATCATTGGTTTTTACTTGACATACAGTGCATTTGGAAAGTATTCAGGCCCCTTGACTTTTTCCAGATTGTGTTACATCACAGCCTTAATCTAAAATGGATTAAGTTAACTTTTTCCACATCAATCTACACACAGTACCCCATAATGACAAAGCAAAAACAGGTTTTTAATATAAAAAATAAAAACAGAAATCCCTTATTATATAAGTATTCAGACCCTTTGCTATGAGAATCAAAATTGAGCTCAGGTGCATCCTGTTTCCAATGATCATCCTTGAGATGTTTCTACAATTTTGTTGGGAGTCCATCTGTTGTAAATTCTCTTGATTGGACATGAATTGGAAAGGCACAAGCCTGTCTATCAGATCCCACATTTGACCGTGCTAGTCAGAGCAAAAGCCAAGCCATGAGATCTAAGGAATTGTCCGTAGTGCTCCGAGACAGGATTGTGTCTAGACACAGATTTGGGGAAGGATGGTCAAAAACAATATGCAGCACTGAATGTCCCCAAGAACACAGTGGCCTCCATTATTCTTAAATTGAAGAAGTTTGGAACCACCAAGACTCTTCCTAAAGCTGGCTGCCCGGCCAAACTGAGCAACCGGGGGAGAAGGGCTTTGGTCAGGGAGGTGACCAAGAACAAAATGGTCACTCTGAGTGAGTTCCTCTGTGGAGATGGGAGAACCTTCCAGAAGAACAACCATCTCTGCAGCACTCCACCAATCAGGCCTTTATGGTAGAGTGGCCAGACGGAAGCCACTCCTCAGTAAAAGGCACATGACAGCCAGCTTGCAGTTTGCCAAAAGCCACCTAAATACTCTCAGACCATGAGAAACGAGATTCTCTGGTCTGAAACCCAGATTCAACTCTTTGGCCTGAATGCCAAGCTTCACGTCTGGAGGAAACCTCACACCATCCCTGCGGTGAAGCATGGTGGTGGCAGCATCGTGCTTTGGGGATGTTTTTCAGTGGCTCCAGAGCACTCAGGACCTCAGACTGGGGCAAAGGTTCATCTTCCAACAGGACATTGACCCTAAGCACACAGCCAAGACAATGCAGGAGTGGCTTCAGGAAAATGTCCTTGAGTGGCCCAGCTAGAGCCTGGACATAAACCCGATTGAATATCTCGGGAAAGACCTAAAAATAGCTGTGCCGCGACACTCCCCATTCAACCTGATTGATCTTGGGAGGATCTGCAGAGAAGAATGAGAGAAATTCCACAAATACAGGTGTGCCAAGCTTGTAGCGTCATACCCAAGACTCTGGGCTGTAATCGCTGCCAAAGGTGCTTCAACAAAGTACAGAGTAAAGGGTCTGAATACTTATGTAAATGTTTATTTCAGATATTTATTTTTAATACATTTTCCCCAAAAATGTGCTTTATCATTATGGGGTATTGTGTGTAGATTGTTTTTTCCCCCCTCATCAATATAATCAATTTTAGAATAAGGCTGTAACATAAAATGTTGAAAAAGTCAAGAGGTCTGAATACTTTCCGTACCTTTTAAAGTGAAAAAAAATCAGAGTCTCGGTGTCACTCTATTACTGTGGAATTGCCCGCTAACTGCCTAAGGACACACCTCAGAAGACCAACCAGTCAAGTTTTAGGCTACTCTGTGTCTCCATGTACATGAGTCATGACACGGTAATAATGGCTGGCAGACCATATGGCTTAATAAGATGCAAACTGAAATTCAGGCCTAACAGCACAGACATATCTAGTTAGGCCTACTCCTGTAAATGTAAACAAATGAGTCATTGTTTTTCGTTATGGTTAGGGAAAGCCTAGGTCAAGTCTGGTTCTGCTCTCAAAAACATAACTCTTAATCACCCAGAAGGCATGCTCTGCTGTGTAAACTGTCTACCTTCACTCGACCAGAAAGTAAAGACAACATTCCTAGAGTCTTTGAGAGAGAGATCCACCACTGTCCACCAGCGTCATCATAAACAGTTTGCACAACAGTTACCTATGTGTGAACTATGGCTCATGTGGTGCCATAGCATCAGATGCTGGCATACTGGCATAGGTTAATCAAATCAAGGTATCTGACCATCCTAAACTGGGTCGGTCACACAGTCAGACTATAGCTTTCTGTTATGCTACCGGTATGTTAGCTAGTTAGATAAAACAAACAAAAACATATAGCCTATGTTATTTAACAAACAACCCTAATAAAATGCAATCAAACGTGACATAAATGGGTAGATCAATACACTCAAAATACCATGAAGAATCCCTTTTGTCACAACCACCGTCTATGCTAGCTAGCTACATAGCAGCTTACTTTAACACTGCCAGACAGGTGGAGGGACGCAAGACAGCGCCTATCAAATGCTATCGACGTTAGCATCACCATCATCAGCCCGGCATTACAGGTGTGCTGTGGATTAGAAAGACACACAAGCTAACTAATACCAAAAAGACGTTTCGACCAAAGCCAGCTGGCATTGGTCTCATTTCAATTACAAATACTAACATTTGATCTGTTGAAAGATAGGTAGCAAGCTACGAAAGAGTATTACTAGCCAGCTAACGTTAGCCAGCTAACATTGCCGCACATCTGCAAGAATCTAGAGCACAAACAATGCAATCTCACCTCTTTCTCGCCCGCTATTCTCGTGGCTCTTGGAATAATTTCGTCAATACACCAAAATCATTTGCTGGCTTTTGTCATCATGTCACGCCCAAACATCAAAGCAATGGTGCCAATGTATACATCAAACTAAGAGATTTTAGTGGAAATCTACGGGCATGTATGGCCCTTGTTATCAGCCCGGAAGTGATGGGGAAAAAGTTGTCAAGACAGAGGCAGTTCTCCTGTCTGCGATTGGACCGCTGAAAGTGGCGCGTGCTAGAGGCAGCAGTGATGTCAACGGGGTTACTGGCGTTCAGAGAGGAGGACCTGCCGAATGTGCCGATAGTGATGATGAACCACTTCACGACTCCACGAGGGTCAGCACGCCAGAGCAAGGCCAGTGCAATGATCTGATGATCTATAAATGCCAATTTATGCCAAATCAAACTCAAACATTGCTGTGTGCCTCTCAACTTTTGTAACAATGTGGAGGGCTCCGTATAGCTCTGTATGGCTCAGCATTGAGAAGACTGTGTGGCGGTAGGTGCGAGTGGGAGGTCCTGTATAAACACAAACTCACTTCTTTGACAACTTCCTTCACAACAGCTCTGCTCAACAGCTCTGCACTGCTCCTATAAGCGCAAGACATATGAATGCCCTGACTTCTGCAGAGGCCTTATCACCGTAAATGCTGCATGGTCAATGCAGATGTTGGATTGACTATGCAGCTCATTTGGCCTCCTTTCAAGCCTCGGGAGGCTCCGCAATTGCGTCACACCCTCCATATGAAGCTTCTGGATCGCATTTTCAGAATTGGCTTTAAATTTGATTTAACAGCTGGACAGCAGGGATGGCGGAACAATTTTTTGACAGGGGTGTAGGGCCTCCTATGTGATTTTTTTTAATGAGCATAATGTACAAATGTATTACCTTTTAATGTGGCACGAACACAACCAGGCATGATGTTTTTATCTGATTGTCAAACAAATCACTTTGAAAAGTAGGCTGTCTGCGCACGTTCGATCCACCCTATAATGATTCCAGCATCTAAAACAGTGCACTGTGCTCACGCCATTTGATGAATGTAAAGAGACGTCTATTAAAACATGAAAAGTGTAATGACATTCAGCAATTTTCATTAGGCATACTTGTAGCCTGAATTGATTGATGTCCACTGCCTTCCGTGCACGTCACGTTCCCTGCCAGTCAACTCGGCCTAATACTTTCACCCATATTTTATATATTTTTCTGCATATAATTTCCGACATCTGGTAGGCTATGTGTTACCCAACTTGTCTATAATTAGATAAGCCTACATGTAGCTCAGAGGAGGCTGGTGGGAGCAGCTATAGGAGGACAGGCTCATTGTAAAGGCTGGAATGGAATAAATGGAACAGTATCAAACACATCATACATATGGAAACCACATGTTCGACTCTGTTGCATTTATTCCATTCCAGCCATTACAATGAGCCCGTCCTCCTATAGCTCCCCCCACCAGCCTCCACTGATGTAGCTTCTCTTCTGTCGTTACTTGTTGCCCTAGAAGACACAAAAAATAGTGCTGACTAGAACCATGTTATAAATCGATAGAATGAATGCATCAATAATAAGCCTAATTGTGACATTGTTAAAGTTTTCTGCTTCCCGAGCGAAGTTGGGTTTGGACCGGGGAGAAAATGCCTAAAATAGCCTAACTCTAAAACAGTGGAAAGATTTCCCCTGCAAAATTTCCAAATTATATCAGTTTGACCGGATTCAAGGAAATGAAAAATTGTGAAAATGATCCAACATTAATATGATAAGATTTCAGTATGTCTGCTTGTATGTCGCTGACAAAGACAACACTTTTTCATGCTCCCTAACTTTGATTTGCGTTCTCTCAAGATGCTGAAAGAAAGAAATCACATTTATCCACTCCTATACATGTGAGAGTTATAGGCCTACAGTCAGTGGCCATATTTCAATTACTACAGTAGGCTAACACTTCAGTGCATCCCTACTTCCTTTCGCCTTCTCTGCCAGACAGTAACTCATCATCATGAAGGACGATTGAATCATTGAAGGAAGATTCGAATCTGGGCAGCAACTAGCTGAGGCTGACGATTGAAGGGTGTTCCATGAGCACCTTGGACATTAGCCTATACTATAGCCTTGCTACCGGTAGCCTAATAGCCTATTCATGTTTGTAATGGAAGACGTTTTATGGGCTCCTGACCAATTGTGCTATTTTGTGCATTTTTTTGCACTCATCTGAACTTTTTTTGTACATAATGTTTCCGCCATCGTTTCCTATGACCGAAAAGAGCTTCTGGACAGCAGAACAACTATCCCTACCCTCAATTTGGATGAGGACTACTTCAATGAGTCGGAGGTGACAGACCTATTGATAGAGGCAGCACAGAGGTAGCACTCCTAATGGCTGGTGACTTTAATACAGACTTTAATACAAAACTTTAGATCACCTTTAGTCCACGCATAGAGATGCATATAAAGTTCTCCCTCAGTTTGGGAAATCTCCATTTGGCAAATCTGACCATATTCCTGCTTACAAGCAAAAACTCAAACAGGAAGTACCAGTGACGTGCTCAATATGGAAGTGGTCCGATGAAGCAGATACTAAGCTACAGGATTGTTTCGCTAACACAAACTGGAATATGTTTCCAGGGATTCTTGTTGATACAATTGTTACTTGATGGATGAACCTTTGAAGGAGTTGCAAAGGCCTTTGTTTATGGTCGAGTACATCCTGACAAAGATGGAGGGTTTTTGTTTCTTCTCCTAGGGTTGAGAGGTGGATGGAATAATTTCCCGCTTTCGGCACTATGGGGAGTGCAAGAGAGAGAAGAGAAAATGATCAGGTACTTCAGCTGCTACTAGGGTGTCATGGCAACTATAGAACTGCAATAACATTATAGATTAGCTGACAGACTTACTTATGCAATGCTCCTCCTCATGGGGAACCTTAATCTTGTCCTGTGCTTCCTTGGAGGGCTGGACTTAATTTTTGTTGCCCCGCTTGATGCAAAAGAAAGAAAATGTTAATTAATCACAAAGGACATTCTTAAAACCCAATAACTTTTACAACAGCAATTCAAAGGGTTGTTCATTGAAAATGAGACAAGTATGAAGTTTGTTACATGTTCATACTGTGTCGCAAGATAACAAATAGGCCTACCTTTATTACTACCTAATACAACTTACAACAATACTTCATAATGAAACTCAAACCAGGAACATTTCTGGTGTAGGCCTACCTTGAGGTTATTCTGAACTTGGTGATCTTTGGGAGGAATCTGAACCTCCCTTTGCCTCACAGCCTGAGAAGAACTGGAATCACTCCGGGCCTCCTCAAATCCAATGGCTAAGACAGATGCCTCTCTGTTATGGATGTTGTCGGGCACTTTAACTGGTCAAATTTCAGCTGGGAGAGTCACTTTTCCATGATGTTCCGCCTCCATTGTGGCACTAGAGGCACCAGATACATTGTCCATTACTAGGTGACAGATTGCCCTTGTGAACATTTTCTTAGTATCATCGTGAATCTGCCAGACACCAGAGAGCTACTACCATCTAGGACAGTCACTTGAGAAGTAGTGGAGCTTGAGCTTCGATGGTTTGATGATCTGGATGTAACATCAAAGGAAGCAGCAGTCGCTTCACTGACTGCTCAGTGAACATTAGATGAGTTTAGAGGAGAAGGGCTTCCCCGCTTGGTTTTCTCTCCTTGTGCAGTTAAACAGTCGAATGCCACCGATTTGATAAGTCAGATGCTGTTCTGCCCCCGAATGAGGCTCTCAAGTTGATTCACAATGTCATGATACAATATATGAATCTTCTCCTTTGAGATAAGTTCTTCCAGCCTTGTTAGATCAGAGTCTGGAGAAGGAATCTGCTGCTGCACTTCAGGATTTTTTTTTCATGGTTTTTCTTTGGCCACTCAATTCATGTGCTTCTAACGATTGTCCAGGAAAGTTATTGTCCAGCAACTCAGTTGATATTGGAGTTCCTGGGAGTATGGGGGTATTGTAACATTTCTGCAACCTTGAGGCCTTTGACACTGTAGATAAACGAGATGAATGCCTTTGAGGCTCTTGCCAATCCCCCTCTTTATTGTCCTCATTGCGAACTAGCTCCACACTTACCAGCACCGTTCCAACAATGTCATGGAGTCGTACCAGCTCTCCTGAGGTCCTCTTGGACCTGTCCTCTTGGATGGTGTCCAAGACCTGTCCTCTTGGATGGTGTCCAAGACCTGTCCTCTTGGATGGTATACAAGACCTGTCCTCTTGGATGGTATCCAAGACCTGTCCTCTTGGATGTTGTCCAAGACCTGTCCTCTTGGATGGTGTCCAAGACCTGTCCTCTTGGATGGTGTCCAAGACCTGTCCTCTTGGATGGTATCCAAGACTTGTCCTCTTGGATGGTATCCAAGACCTGTCCTCTTGGATGGTATCCAAGACCTGTCCTCTTGGATGGTATCCAAGATTTGTATGATGCTTTTCTTGGCTTGCGCATCGATGCAACAGTGGTTTTCAGATCCAATTGCGGATGCTGACTGAAAAACTCTCAGGATTTGCAGCGGGTGGTGATAAATAGTCTGTGCTACCCAGGTGGTGAGGGTAGGTAACAACATCTCCACCCCGCTGATCCTCAACACTGGGGCCCCACAAGGGTGCATTCTAAGCCCTCTCCTGTACTCCCTGTTCAACCACGACTGCGTGGCCATGCACGCCTCCAACTCAATCATCAAGTTTGCGGATGACACTACAGTGGTAGGCTTGATTACCAACACGACGTGGAGGTGAGGGCCCTCGGAGTGTGGTGTCAGGAAAATAACCTCACACTCAATGTCAACAAAACAAAGGAGATGATCGTGGACTTCAGGAAACAGCAGAGGGAGTACCCCCCTATCCACATCAACGGGACAGTAATGGAGAGGGTAGTAAGTTTAAGTTCCTCGGCGTACACATCACGGACAAACTGAATGGGTCCACCCACACAGACAGCATTGTGAAGAAGGCGCAGCAGCGCCTCTTCAACCTCAGGAGGCTGAAGAAATTTGGCTTGTCACCAAAAGCACTCACAAACTTCTACAGATGCACAATCGAGAGCATCCTGTCGGGCTGTATCACCGCCTGGTACGGCAACTGCTCCGCCCACAACCGTAAGGCTCTCCAGAGAGTAGTGAGGTCTGCACAACGCATCACCGGGGGCAAACTACCTGCCCTCCAGGACACCTACACCACCCGATGTCACAGGAAGGCCATAAAGATCATCAAGGACAACAACCACCCGAGCCACTGCCTGTTCACCCCGCTATCATCCAGAAGGCGAGGTCAGTACAGGTGCATCAAAGCAGGAACGAGAGACTGAAAACCAGCTTCTATCTCAAGGCCACCAGACTGTTAAACAGCCACCACTAGCATTGAGTGGCTGCTGCCAACATACTGACTCAACTCCAGCTCACTTTAATAATGGAAATTGATGGAAATTGAGGTAAAAAATGTATCACTAGCCACTTTAAACAATGCCACTTAATATAATGTTTACATACCCTACATTACTCATCTCATATATATATATATGTATATACTGTACTCTATATCATCTACTGCATCTTGCCATCTTTATGTAATACATGTATCACTAGCCACTTTAAACTATTCCACTTTTATGTTTACATACCCTAGATTACTCATCTCATATGTCTATACTGTACTCAATACCATCTACTGCATCTTGCCTATGCCGTTCTGTACCATCACTCATTCATATATCTTTATGTACATATTCTTTATCCCTTTACACTTGTGTGTATAAGGTAGGAGTTGTGGAATTGTTAGGTTAGATTACTTGTTGGTTATTACTGCATTGTCGGAACTAGAAACACAAGCATTTCGCTACACTCGCATTAACATCTGCTAACCATGTGTGTTTAACAAATAACATTTGATTTGATTTGAGTAAAGTTTTAAGTCAGAAATGGCAGCACCACATTGGAAGCTCTTGTTTGAAGTCTCAGAAGAACCTCTTGATATTGAGGCTTCTGACTTCAGGTCAACACTAGAGAGTTTCTCAATGGTTGACATTAAAGGAGATCCAAGCAGAAGGTGAAAGTACGAGATTGTTTTGCCTCAACGTGTTGCCAGAGTATACAATCGCTTTCAGAGATTTTTTGCAGATTAAGACCACCAACACAATCCCGTAATGCCAAAATACATACTTTGTGTGTGATGTCACGAACACATCCATTGTTCCTTGCTCTTTCCTGGCATTCGCCTGAGTCAACCATGACAGCCATGTACTCTCCTGACAATGGTGTAAGGCAATGTCCCTGTCCTCCTTAGATGGAGTGGTCTTTGCTTGAGGCACAACCTGTCCAGTGACATTGTAGCTTGGCAGAGATAACAGATATCATCTTTTCAGTGGCTTGCATGGCTCACCTGACTCACAACATCTCTGACAACAGATCTGGCCAATCCAGGTAAGACAGAAGAGCTAGATTGATCACCCAGGGCCTGAAGAATTGTATCCTCGTTGATCCCAAACAGGGCATTAAGAGAATCTGTCAGGGGAGCCTCTCCTCCATGCAAGGAAGTCAGACAAACACCAAATTGTATTGATCTTGTGTAATGTTTACATATTGATCTCTATGAATTGTTACTTTGAATTAACCAATATTTAATGATCTAATCATGTAACATTTACTTCTCTAATGTGTTTATATGTCGTGTCTTATTTTATCATACAGTGCATTCAGAAAGTATTCAGAGCCCTTTACTTTTTCAAAATGTTCTGTTACAGCCTTGTTCTAAAATGGTTTAAATACAAAAAACCTCCTCATTAATCTATTCACAATACCCTATAATGACAAAGTGAAAAACAGGTTTTTAGAAGTTTTGCCAAATATATAAAACAAAATAAAAAAATTAAATACCTTATTTACATAAGTATTCAGACTATTTGCTATGAGACTCTAAATTCAGCTCAGGTGCATCCTTTTTCCATTGATCATCCTTGAGATGTTTCTACAACTTTATTGGAGTCCACCTGTGGTAAATTCAATTGATTGGACATGATTTGGAAAGGTACACGCCTGTACATGAATCTGCAATAAATTATAACCTGGGTACTGAGAACAGAGCATGTGAGCGGAGTTGAGCACTCAGGTGCTCCATGTCCTTATACAGCATATCAACACTCTAAATAGGTCAGGCGCCAGACAGGGAGTGTAAAGAAGGAACGAAAATGAATTATTTAGGCTATATTATTTCAATTATTTGAAGGCTATAGCCTAAGCCTACAAAGAAATACATTGTGAAGCATTTGCGAGGGCGACACAATAGGCTGTTTGGGAAATAAAGCCCTCAGCATTTACAACATTTAGTTATATTAAATCATTATAGTCTATAAATTGCGCATATAGGCAGTGACCTACTTAGAATGAAATACATATTAAACGAAAAATGACGTAATAATGCCTTTGAGTTCATTTTTAGAATTCATTTTTAGAATTCATTTTTAGAATTCATTTTTAGAATCACGAGATTGGCCAGTCTGTGGCTTCAGGCTCATGAGATGGTACCACTTGCCAGGCTGGGCAGACAGGCATAGTTTTTTTTCTATAGATAGGCCTAAAGGTTTTTATGAAAATAACCCAATCAAAACGGAATGCCCATTGAACGTGGGAATATGCAGGCCTATTGGGCCAAAATCAATGACCGTATTGCAGGGTTCCCCAACTGGCGGCCCGCGGGCTCGGGTATATTATTTGGCCCCCAACCCCCCCCCCCAAAAAAAAAAATTTATTCTGAATATTTTTATTTAAAAAATTAAAAAAACTCCCAAATGCAAAGAAGGAAGATACCATACCTAAACAATACAAAAGTTACATTTTCAATCAATTCATAAGGAGAGAGTATGCAGGAGACAGTCAACTAATAAGGTAGGCAGCGGCCCATTTTGTGGAGCGGAAACGTAAAGATGCAACCACAGCGCAATCAATAGGAGGTGAACAGTGAGCTCCTGGTGCTGAAAATATAGCTAATGTGTTATGCAAGTGTTGCACAGCAACAGACGGAGAAACCTACACCAGTCGAGTAACTAATTTCAACAATCTTATTTTATTTTATTAGACTTTATAAACAACAAGAGGGCTTATTTCTTCCGAGCCTAGGCCTAATTGTTTACTCCATGTGTAACTCTGTGTTGTCTGTTCACACTGCTATGCTTTATCTTGGCCAGGTCGCAGTTGCAAATGAGAACTTGTTCTCAACTAGCCTACCTGGTTAAATAAAGGTGAAATAAAAAAAATAAAATAAAAATATAAAATAATGTAACTGACGGGGGTCGGCTATGAGGCTGAACAGCATCTTTCACAAAAAAATATATGTCCTATTAGAAATTGATTTTTTTTATTAGGCCCACTTACAATTGCAACTGGCCAAAAATGTAGCATCTTACATAAAACAATAATTTAAAGAAAAAAAGTCAATGTCTGTGTCTGAATATCTGTGTCGTGAGAGCCTGCTTGCCCTGCTCCTATAACAAACATAAAATACTGTCAGTTTGAGACCTAAATATCCCTGGATAAGCACTCAGTAATGTTAGTATTTACCAAATACAGTCATATAGGCCATTAAGTTACTTACTCAACGGGAAAAGTTGAATTTCCCCTCGGACACGATCTTGTGGATGTCGCATGAGATCAGTAGCGATTTTAGCTGGGAAAAAAAAAATGAGATGCATGACAGCAAAACCACTACACAACACAACACCAAACAATACATGAATTGCACTATAACGGTGACAAACAGTGCACAGAAACCGTTAGGACCTACATAAAGCTGTCCCAACAGCAGAGCTTTCTTTTCAGCACCATGGAGTGAATCCTTACCACCGCCACACCTGCCTATCAACAGAGCCTTGTCTGGCAGCAAAACAGTTCATTCAGCCTAATTTACTGCATGTTTTAAAAAAACATAGGTGATATGGCTGACTTGCTTAAAGAAATGTGGTTCTACTGACAATTGAGATGTACAAACTATGGCATAAGGGAAGGATGAGCGGACATGAGGCAATCCGTAATTTTGATTGAGACATTAATGAGCGATCCGCGGTGAGATGGATGTGATTTTGATGCGTAGGCACTCTTCGATTGACCTATGTGAAAGCCGGATTCCTGTCGTGAGTTTATATTACGTTCATATAGAAAAATTAGTACTCGCATGTGTAAGTCGATCCAAACATTGTTACCACATAAAATGCACGCTTCATTGTGTGCTGTATTCCTCTGAGCATGTCACCCAGAACGCACACAAGGACTCCGCACTCCTGAGCTCTTCCCTGATTTGGCTCGGTGTCTGGAATTCAATCAGCTCAGTTTGAATTTCGGCCTCATCCAGCGAGGGTATCATTTTCTTAGCAAGGGGGAATCATGTAATAACTTTAATTTAATCACTTTTAATAATGACACTAATAATAATATTTACATATCTTGCATTACTCATATCATATGTATATACTGTATTCTATACTATCTACTGTATCTTAGTCTATGCCGCTCTGACATTCCTCCTCCATATATTTATATATTCTTAATTCCATTCCTTTACTTAGATTTATCTTTATTAGGTATTTGTTGTGAAATCGTTAACTATTACTTGTTTGATATTGCTGCACTGTCGAAACTAGAATCACAACCATTTCGCTACACCCGCAATAACATCTGGTAAACACATGAATGTAATCAATAAAAAATAAAAACATATGATTTGATTTGAATTCTCCACGGATCACGTACAAACGCAATGATATCCTTGGGCATGTTGTAGTCTTCAAATCTGGTGGATAAGTTGTCCCTCAGCTGCTTGATGAAATATTCCATCACCTCTGTGACAACGCTGTGGCCTGGTCCCTCTGCCTGTCGTTTCTTCAGTGTGCTGAAATGCAGTACTCTTTCAGATTACATGTCCAAATCGAAAACCTCAAGCTTCCTAATAATAAAGGCCTCAAGTTTTTCCACCATATCCACGACTGTTTTCCCTCCTTGTAACTGCATATGTAACCCGTTTAAGTGACATAACATGTCAACCGTGTGTGTGTAGCTTGCAGTTAACTCTTCAATGTGTCTGCGTCCAGCCCCTGTCTGAGGCGGGGCCGGACATGCTTCAATGTGTCTGCGTCCAGCCCCTGTCTGAGGCGGGGCCGGACATGCTAATATTGTATTGCAAAATTGCAAAATCTGCAAAATTGTATTATTCGCCTACCTCCTCATGCCTTTTGCACACATTGTATATAGACTGCCCATTTTTTTCTACTGTGTTATTGACTTGCTAATTGTTTACTCCATGTGTAACTCTGTGTTGTCTGTTCACACTGCTATCTATGCTTTATCTTGGCCAGGTCGCAGTTGCAAATGAGAACTTGTTCTCAACTAGCCTACCTGGTTAAATAAAGGTGAAATAAAAATAAAATAAAATAAATAAAAAATAATGACGCCTTTGCAAACAGCGACATTTTCATTGCATATAAGACACACTGGCTTGGCATTGGGAAAAGATGGTCAGATAACGCATGTACATTATTCCCTGAAACCTCGATTTTCATTATCTACCTTTCTTTGATACTTTTTGAGTGACTTTTTGTCTGGCTATCAAGCTAATTGTTTTGAACGAATTTTGACATAGAAAAGTAACGTAAACTCATCCCATTCGGTACAAATGTGCGTAACCGCGACATTCAAACGAAGCTACAAAGAAAACTAATGGGACTGTAGCGACTGTGTTGACTTCAAAATCGGGTGTGTGAACTAGGTTCTATTCAAGCGTTGATCCACATGGTAATGTCTCTATAGTATTGGAGAAAAGTTGAAAAAACGGACCCTCCGTTACATCGAGGCGTGTCATGTCGTAAATTACAGCACGCATAAAGCTACTATTTATGTCTTACAATTTCTCTCCACCAGGTGTAGCACTTCTCCCACCCTTTAAAAACAAGAAATGGACAGTGACGGGAGATACCTAGTCATTTTTTGGTCATCATTGCATGCGATCATCATTCTCATAGCCGCTGTTTACTTCTAAGATCACTTTAGCACCGCCCTAAAAACCCTATTCAAATTCGACAGAAATGTTCAAATAGGTATGTAATGACACATTATATAAACTCTTTATAGTGTTTTATTTACATTTTAGAGGCGATAAGGTGATAAGTTGGACAGATCGAGTGAAAAAAAGCTATTTTCCCACACAACATCTCTCCTTCTCACTATCACTCATTAGTTTTGCTTCCCCACCCGCCATTTTTAAAAAGACCCGACGGGGCTCATTGCCTGCTTGAATTATCCAGAAACGGGCAGCGTTTAGGTCATGTAATTGATTTTGTTGGAAAGGGGAGAAATTGTTCTTTACAATGGTATTAACATTACAGTTGATCTGGAAGTATTACGTTTTGGGGCGCTAAAATAAGGGCAATTGTACGGACCAAGGCGATGTACGAGTTCACGTGAGTTTACGTTAGTGTAGACTTAGTAGGCTACGTAGACCTGTTTTCCTCACCAACGCACAAAGAAATAGACAAAAATAATAATTGTAATAGAGACATGGTGATTTTACATGGTAATCAGATCGAAATTATTATGTTATTGTCTCTGAATTTATTATGCACTAATCAGATGTGTTACAAATGTTGTTCAATTTGTAGTGTAGACAAATTCATTGTGATAATATTATATACTAATTATGTTCTGGCCAACCAACTATTATCTCAGAAAAAAAATGTCCCGAGGCCAAACCTATAGTTGACGAACCCTGTCCTATTGTATAGATAATAGAAAGAAAAGTAAGGAAATGTTTAAGAGATCTGATTTTTAGTTTCTAAATACTTTGCTACAATGACACCCTTAGTTATCTACCTACCTCGTTCCTTTCTTTTAGCATGTGCACGTAGTAAGTACTACGTAAGCGTATTTTCAGATTCCAAAATGATTATTTAGTTGTGGACACTAAATCACCGCACTCCCTCTCTTGGTGTTGGTCCTCATCTTCGTAAGTCACCTTGATTTAGCACCTTTCTGTTCTATCAGTTTCTGTATGAAATTATTTTGTTAACTCCATGACAGTAGCTAAAGAAAGGGGCAATAGCAACACACATGTAGACTACAAATGCATGCTGGACCGGGCATGCCCTGAGCTCGTGAAGGGAGCGAAATGGAGAGGGCTAGACCGAGGCTCCAGCCTTTGAAATCTTTCTCCATACACCAGTCAAATTGGGCACGCTCCGCTCCTTGCTCTGCTCCAAGTTCCGTCCTGCTCACATACTCTGACTGGTGAGCATAGGATAGGCTATTCCATGGCAAGCTTACTTATGATATCAATGCACAGTTCAGTCAACCAAATAAATATAGTTGTAATCAGGGGTGGTAATAGGAGAAATAATCATTCCTGGAACCCTCCGGTGTACAAATCTATGAATTCAATGTAAAAATGTACATTTTCTAAATTTAACTAGGCCTATCATGATCTTGAAGCATTATGGAAATAAGGATCACAGAGCAAAATACAATTTTCAACTCTGATTTGCATTAGGTCAAAAGAATGGCACTGAAGGGGATGGCTGTGCTATTTTGTGTGTTTTTTCGCATTGTTTGTATTTTCGCATTGTTTGTATTCTCTGCATAATGTTGCTGCTACCATCTCTTCCAGAGCTTCTGGATATCAGAACAGTGATTGCTCATCTTGAACTGGACAAAGATCATTTCTTTAATGAGTCACTGGGCCCAAATCACCGTCATTTGCGTGAAGAAAAGATGGAGGTACAGGGGGCGGAGATCGGCGTGTTTTATGATAATTAGTCGGTGAGTGGGTAACCCGCCTCTATCATCCGTTTTATTGTCCAACGTGCAACGTTTTCCGTGCATCGGCAGGACAGAACAGCTACGTCCGGCTACGCCATTAGACATAAACATTACACAACAAGTTGGAAATCGCAAATTCAACGAGTGGTTTGGTAGGAATCAGTGACAGTGGCTGTGTGGTCCCAAATATGGGATTAACGGGCTCTTTTCCAAGTTTTAAATTATAAACTTCAACATTGGCCATGCTGTCAATGAAGCATGATTTGTGCCTCGCTCAAAACAACTTGGAGGACCGCCACACCACCTTCCTCTTCAAGTGAGACGAGCACAACAATGTGAGCCCAAAAATGTATTGTATGCTGCTTCATAAATTATGTAATATGCCAGGGAGATATGTATACTGAAGCTAAGAAAGTAATACTGCCTCCCGGGTGGCGCAGTGGTTAAGGGCGCTGTACTGCCAGCTGTGCCACCAGAGACCCCAGGAGGTCTGTGGGACGACGCACAATTGGCCTAGCGTCGTTAGGGAGGGCTTGGCCGGTAGGGATATCCTTGTCTCAGCGACTCCTGTGGCGGGCTGGGTGTAGTGCACGCTAACCAAGGTTGCCAGGTGCACGGTGTTTGCGCGCTGTGTTAAGAAGCAGTGCGGCTTGGTTGGGTTGTGTATCGGAGGACGCATGACTTTCAACCTTCGTCTCTCCCGAGCCCGTACGGGAGTTGTAGCGATGAGACAAGATACTAGCTACTAAAAAACAATTGGATACCGTGAAATCGGGGAGAAAAGGGGTAAAATTAAAAAAAATAATAAAGCAATATGTTGTTTAGTACGATGTTAGCCCTATTAATTTCCCCCTCTTACTGTTCTGATTGTTCTACTGCTTTAGAGAAATGTAATCATTGTGTAAGAGCTTTCATTATCTGCTTATATGCCCCCTTTATTTATCCTACGGTTCTAACTTGGTGTACAGGGAAAATACTGTAAGAACGGCCCATGTCCTTAATTCTGTCGCTGTACATTTCAAAAGTGTAATATAACAATATATATAAATAGTAGTTATTGTATAAACTACTACTATAAATAGTTATATTGTCCGTTTTAAGCAAGTCAGCCATATCAGCTATGTTTTTTAAAAGTTATTAAATGAGTTTGAATAAACTGTTCACTGCCAGACAAGGCTCTGCTAATAGCCATGTGTAGCAGTAGTAAGATGTTGGGACTGCTGTTGGGACAGCTTTATGTAGGCCCTAACAGTTTGTGGGTGCCGTTTGCCACCATTATAGTGCAATTAATGTATTGTTTAGTTTTGTGTTGTGTACTGGCTTTGCTGGCATTCATTCCACTTTTGTTTTTTTTCCCCCACCAAGATGTACATGCTAAAATTGCCATTGCCATTTGTACATATCCCAAACAGAAGCCATGGATTACAGGCAACATCCGTACCGAGCTAAAGGCTAGAGCTGCCGCATTCAAGGAGCGGGACACTAATCTGGACACTTATAAGAAATCAAACAGGCAAAGCATCAATACAGGACTAAGTTAAGGTTCAATCCTACTACACCGTCGCTGACGCTCGTCGGATGTGGCAGGGCTTGACAACTATTACGGACTACAAAGGGAAACCCAGCCGCGAGGTGCCCAGTGAGACACGAGCCTACCAGACGAGCTAAATTACTTTTATGCTTGCTTTGAGGCAAGCAACACTGAAGCATGCATGAGAGCACCAGCTGTTCCGGACGACTGTGTGATCACGCTCTCCGTAGCCGATGTGAACAAGACCTTTAAATAGGTCAACATGCACAAGGCCACGGGGCCATTTGGATTACCTGGACGTGTACTCATTGGACCAACTGGCAAGTGTCTTCACTGACATTTTCAACCTCTCCATGACTGAGGTTGTAATACAAACATGTTTCAAGCAGACCACCAAAGTCCCTGCTTAAGTGAAGATAACCTGCCTAAATGACCACCGCCCCGTAGCACTCGTGTCGGTAGCCATAAAGTGCTTTGAAAGGCTGGTCATGGCTCACATCAACTCCATCATCCCGGGATCCCCAACCCCACTCCAATTGTCATACCACCCCAACAGATCCACAGATGACACAATCTCAACCATGCTCCACACTGCCCTTTCCCAGCTGGACAAAAGGAACACCTATGTGAGAATGCTGTTCATTGACTACAGCCTAGCGTTCAACACCATAGTGCCCATAAAGCTCATCACTAAGCTAACGACCCTGGGACTAAACACGTCCCTCTGCAACTGGATCCTGGATTTCCTGATGGGCCGCCCCAACATGGTAAGGATAGGCACCAACACGTCACGCTAATCCTCAACACTGAGGCCCCTCAGGGGTATTTGCTTAGTCCCCTCCTCTACTTCCTGTTCACCCACGATTGTGTAGCCAAGCACGACTCCAACAACATCATTAAGTTTGCTGACGATACAACAGTGCCTGATCACCGACAACAATGAGATAGCCTATAGGGAGGAGGTCAGAGACCTTGCAGTGTGGTGTCAGGACAACAACCTTTCCCTCAATGTGAGCAAGACAAAGGAGCTGATTGTAGCCTACAGGAAAAGATGGGCCGAACACAGGTCGAGAGTTTCAAGTTCCTTGGCGTCCACATCACCAGCAAATTATCATGGTCCTATCATGATCCAAACACACCAAGACAGTCGTGAAGAGGGCACGACAATGCCTTTTCCCCCTCAGGAGACTGAAAAGATTTAGCATGGAACCCCAGATCCTCAAAAAGTTTGAAAGCTGCACAATCGAGAGCATCCTGACCTGTTGCATCACCACCTGGTATGGCAACTGTGCGGTATCCAAGCATAAGGCGCTACAGAGGGTAATGCGTACAGCCCAGTACATCACTGGGACCAAGCTTCCTGCCATCCAGGACCTTTATACTAGGCTGTGTCTAGTTGTCAAAGACTCCGGTCACCCAAGTCATAGACTCTTCTCTCTGCTTCCACACGGCAAGCGGTACTGGAGCGCCATGTCTAGGTCCAAAAGGCTCCTTCCCAACTTCGTCCCCTTAGCCATAAGACTGCTGAACAATTAATGAAATGTTCATCCTGACTATTTACATTGACCCCCCCATTTACACTTTATCTTCCTACATGTACAAATTACCTCGACTAACCTGTACCCCCGCACATTGACCTCTGCAATCCGCCCTGGCATGCTGTCAATTAACTTCTGGGCCACATCCTGACTGATGGCAGCCCATTCTTGCATAATCAATGCTCAGAGTTCGCCAGAATTTGTGGGTTTTTGTTTGTCCACCTGCCTCTTGAGGTTTGACCACAAGTTCTCAATGGGATTAAGACCCAAAATATTGATGTTTTATTCCCAGAGCCACTTAGTTATTACTCTTGCCTTATGGCAAGGTGCTCCATCATGCTGGAAAAGACATTTTTCGTCACCAAACTGTTCCTGGATGTTTGGGGGAAGTTGCTCTCGGGGATGTGTTGGTAACATTCAAAATTGTGAGTGAGCCCACTCCCTTGGCTGAGAAGCAACCCCACACATGAATAGTCTCAGGATGCTTTACTGTTGGCATGACACAGGAATGATGGTAGCTCTCACCTTGTCTTCTCCAGACAAGCTTTTTTCCGGATGCCCCAAACAATCGTAAAAGGGATTCATCAGAGAAAATGACTGTACCTTTTGCAGAATATCAGTATATCCCTGATGTTTTTCCTGGAGAGAAGTGGCATATTTGCTGCCCTTCTTGACACCAGGCCATCCTGCAAAAGTATTTGCCTCACTGTGCGTGCAGATGCACTCACACCTGCGTGCTGCCATTCCTGAGCAAGCTCTGTGCTGTTGGTGCCCCGATCCTGAATCAACTTTAGGAGATGGTCCTGGCACTTGCTGGACTTTCCTGGGCGCCCTGAAGCCTTCTTCACAACAATTGACCCCCTCTCCTTGAAGTTCTTGATGATCCGATAAATGGTTGATTTAGGTGCAATCTTACTGGCAGCAATATCCTTGCCTGTGAAGCCCTTTTTGTGCAAAGCAATGATGACGGCACGTGTTTCCTTGCAGGTAACCATGGTTGACAGAGGAAGAACAATGAATCCAAGCACCACCCTCCTTTTGAAGCTCCAGTCTGTTATTCGAACTCAAGTAGCATGACAGAGTGATCTCCAGCCTTGTCCTCGTCAACACTCACACCTGTGTTAACGAGAGAATCACTGACATGATGTCAGCTGGTCCTTTTGTGGCAGGACTGAAATGCAGTGGAAATGTTTTGGGCGGATTCAGTTCATTTGCATGGCAAAGAGGGACTTTGCAATAATTGCAATTCATCTGATCACTTTTCATAACATTCTGGGGTATATGCAAATTGCCATCATACAAACTGAGGCAGCAGAGTTTATGAAAATGAATATTTGTGTCATTCTCAAAACTTTTGGCCACGACTGTACACTTGTATTTGGCGTATGTGACAAACACATTTTGATTTGATTTCTTATGGAAATATGGGTCACAGCGTAAAATACAATATTCAACTATGTTTTGCATTAGGCCCAACAAATAAATAAAAATACATTAAAACAATGTATTGTTTTAAAACATTGACACATTCTATCAACAGTCAAGTCAGATGTATTGCACCATGTGGTTTAGTTTGTGCTCATTTGCAACATAGGCCTGCAATAATTTCTTGATCCAAAGGTTGGATTCCAACCATTATAAACAGGAAATCATTTATTCATAAACAAACGTTTACTCTATAGCAGTAACATTGCACAACATTGACAGCCAATTAAGGAAGAGCATAGACACGGGAATATAAATTGATAGGCTATTAGTTTAAAAATATAACATTTTTAGGATCATTTCAAGATCCAACCAGGCATTATTATAAACTGTAAATAATTTACAGTGGGGTCTGAAATGATTGACACCCTTGATAAAGATGAGCAAAAATGACTGTATAAAATAAATCATTCAAATACTCAGCTATAATGTATGCAACAAAAATGTGGGAACAAGTTCTCAGTGAAAGTAATTTTGTTTAAAAAGGTAGGGGTCAAAATGATTGACACCCCTGTATTCAATACATTCCAATACCTCACCTTGTGAGGATAAAGGCACTGAGCCTTTTCATAAGATGGTGTATGAGTTGGAGAACACATCCTCTATAACGAATCCTTTGTACATCATTGATGTCCTTCCTTTGTGCTTATGGAGTCCTACCCCTATGGGTTTCAAGTCCGGAGACTGAGGTCTGCTCCCGCCCCCCGCCCTCAAACGCCAGGCTGCCCTGCATCACGTGCTCCTATCATCCATTACGCACACCTGTTTTCCCTCGTCATGCGCTTCAGCGTTATTGGACTCACTCATCGCCTGTTTATTACCTCCCCTATATTTGTCAGTTCCATTGGTCTGTTCCCCGGCTGCTGCATTTATTGTTTTTTTGTCTGTGTTTACTCGAATGCTGACGCTGTTCCTGTCTCGTTCCATGTCCGTTCCTTATTACATGTTTGACTCCCCGTACCTGCTTTGTCTCTCCAGCGTCAGCCCATGTGACAGATGGCCATTGCAAAATTGTGATTTTGTGACCAATTAACCATTTCTTTCTGGATTTATAGTACCAGTCAAAAGTTTGGACACACCTACTCATTCAAGGGTTTTTAATTTTTTACTATTTTGTACATTGTAGAATAATAGTGAAGACATCAACTATGAAATATCACATGTGTTATATAAGCAATCATGTAGTAAATAAAAACGTGTTAAACAAATCAAAATATACTTTAGATTCTTCAAAGTAGCCACCATTTGCCTTGATGACAGCTGTACACACTCTTTACATGTGTTCTATGGTATGAAAATCTAGCTCTTTGGCCACATACGCCATCTCAGTCTCCTGACTTGAAACCCATTGAAAACATGTGGTTAGAATTGAAGAGGGCAGTCCATAAGCGCAGATGAAGAATATCAAAGATCTTGAAGGATTCTGTATGGAGTAATGGTTAAGATCCCTCCCAAAGTGTTCTCTCAACATGAGAAAAAGGCTCAGTGCCATTATCCTCGCAAGGTAAGGTAATGAAAACAGGGGTGTCAATAATTTTGACCCCTTGCCTATTTGAGAGAAAAAGTATTACTTGTCAACAAAATCTCTTTCTCTGAGCAGTATTAGTAGGCCTATAATATAATTTTCAATGTTTTTGTTGCATACAATATAGTTCAGTATTTGAATTATTTATTGTATACAAATATCTGTGCTCATCTTTATCAAGGACGTCAATAAATGTGGATTCCACTGCATATTTTAATACCTTGAGCCTCTCAGCTGCGGGAGGGCCTTATCCTACAACATTATCCTACAATTATGCTCCAATTATCTTCATTTTACGAACAAAAGAAGCAGGTTCTCCTCTTACATGGCACTGGCCACTTTATATTCCGATGTGTTTCCGATTTATTTTGTGTATTGACTATTTATTTGTGTCGAATTGCTCATGCGATTTTCAATGGTTGGATGTAAATTATGATGCACGGTACAAATAAAAAAATGTTAAGTGCTGTTATCCTCACAAGGTGAGGTACTGAAAGGTATTGCAAACCAGGGGTGTCAATACTTTTGACCCCAACCTTTTTGAGAAAAACGAATATTACTTGTTAAACAAAATCTATTTCACTGAGCAATTGTATTAGTAGCCTACAAAATAATATAATTTACCCAAAATGTTTGCATACAATATAGTTCAGTATTTGAATTATTTATTTTATACAGTAGGCACATTTTCGCTAATCTTCATCAAGGGCGTCAATAATTTCGGATCCCACTGTATATTATAATACCTTGAGCATCTCAGCTGCGGGTGGGTCTACTCCTACAATTGTGCTCCTATTTTCTTCATTTTACGATCAAAAGAAGCGAGTCGTCCTCTTGCATGCCCTGTTTTTGTGTTAGGAATGGCAAAGTTACTATGGGAAATTCAGCGTCAATTTTGAATCTTTAAAATGACTACATTAACCATAACGCTAATTGACTGGACGTTCAAAATTGCCATGGCAATTATGCATCGCAATAATTATACTATGGTGTAGGCAGGGCCTTCTAATGTGTATGGCAGTCCAGTACATTTTGCAACCAAATTATTTGACTGTGCTGTGAGACCTTGAAGTAGTAGTTCCCCTTGCTCTGAAAGGGCTGCGGCTTTTGTGGAGCGACGGGAACTACTACTTCAAGGTCTCAGAGCAAGTGACGTCACTGATTGAAACGCTATTTAGCGCGCACCACCGCTAACTAAGCTAGGGTTTCACATCCGTTACATCTACACACAATACCCCAGAGTGAAAAAGCAAAAACAGTTTTTTAGAATTGTTTTTCTATTTTGAAATACCTTACTTACATAATAGATGTAAAATTGAGCTCAGGTGCAACCTGTATCAATTGATCATCCTTGAGATGTTTCTACAACTTGATTGGAGTCCACCTGTGGTAAATTCAATTGATTGGACAAGATTTGGAAAGGCACACACCTGTCTATATAAAGTCCCACAGTTGACAGTGCATGTCAGAGCAGAAACCAAGCCATGAGGTCGAAGGAATTGTCCGTAGAGCGCCGAGACAGGAAGGGTACCAAAACATTTCTGCAGCATTGAAGGTCCCCAAGAACACAGTGGGCTCTATCATTCCTAAATCAAAGACGTTTGGAACCACCAAGACTCTTCCTAGAGCTGGCCGCTCGGCCAAACTGAGCAATCGGGGAAGAAGGGCCTTGGTCAGGAGGTGACCAAAAATCTCCAGAGTTCCTCTGTGGAGATGGGAGAACCTTCCAGAAGGACAATGTTCTCTGCAGCACTCCCCCAATCAGGCCTTTATGGTAGAGTGGCCAGACGGAAGCCTCTCCTCAGTAAAAAAGCAAATGACAGCCCGCTTGGAGTTTGCCAAACGGCACCTAAAGGACTCTGTGTCACGTCTGGAGGAAACCTGGCACCATCCCTATGGTGAAGCATGGTGCTGGCAGCAACATGCCGTGGGGATGTTTTTCAGTGGCAGGGACTGGGAGACTAGTCAGGATCGAGGAAAAGATGAACAGAGCAAAGTACAGAGAGATCCTTGATGAAAACCTGCTCCAGAGCACTCAGGACCTCAGACTGGGGTGAAGGTTTACCTTCCAACAGGACAATGACCCTAATCACACAGCCAAGACAATGCAGGAGTGGCTTCTGGACAAGTCTCTGAATGTCCTTGAGTGGGTCAGCCAGAGTCCGGACTTGAACCCGATCGAACATCTCTGGAGAGACCTGAAAATAGCTGTGCAGCGACGTTCCCCATCCAACCTGACAGAGCTTAAGAGGATCTGCAGAGAAGAATGGGATAAACTCCCCAAATACAGGTGTGCCCAGCTGCTGGTGTCATACCCAAGAAGACTCAAATCAAATCAAATTTATTTATATAGCCCTTCGTACATCAGCTGATATCTCAAAGTGCTGTACAAAAACCCAGCCTAAAACCCCAAACAGCAAGCAATACAGGTGTAGAAGCACGGTGGCTAGGAAAAACTCCCTAGAAAGGCCAAAACCTAGGAAGAAACCTAGAGAGGAACCAGGCTATGTGGGGTGGCCAGTCCTCTTCTGGCTGTGCCGGGTGGAGATTATAACAGAACATGGCCAAGATGTTCAAATGTTCACAAATGACCAGCATGGTCGAATAATAACAAGGCAGAACAGTTGAAACTGGAGCAGCAGCACAGTCAGGTGGACTGGGGACAGCAAGGAGTCATCATGTCAGGTCGTCCTGGGGCACGGTCCTTGGGCTCAGGTCCTCCGAGAGAGAGAAAGAAAGAGAGAATTAGAGAGAGCATATGTGGGGTGGCCAGTCCTCTTCTGGCTGTGCCGGGTGGAGATTATAACAGAACATGGCCAAGATGTTCAAATGTTCATAAATGACCAGCATGGTCAAATAATAGTAAGGCAGAACAGCTGAAACTGGAGCAGCAGCATGGCCAGGTGGACTGGGGACAGCAAGGAGTCATCATGTCAGGTAGTCCTGGGGCATGGTCCTAGGGCTCAGGTCAGTTGAAACTGGAGCAGCAGCATGGCCAGGTGGACTGGGGACAGCAAGGAGTCATCATGTCAGGTAGTCCTGGGGCATGGTCCTAGGGCTCAGGTCCTCCGAGAGAGAGAAAGAAAGAAGGAGAGAATTAGAGAACGCACACTTAGATTCACACAGGACACCGAATAGGACAGGAGAAGTACTCCAGATATAACAAACTGACCCTAGCCCCCCGACACAAACTACTGCAGCATAAATACTGGAGGCTGAGACAGGAGGGGTCAGGAGACACTGTGGCCCCATCCGAGGACACCCCCGGACAGGGCCAAACAGGAAGGATATAACCTCACCCACTTTGCCAAAGCACAGCCCCCACACCACTAGAGGGGTATCTTCAACCACCAACTTACCATGCTGAGACAAGGCTGAGTATAGCCCACAAAGATCTCCGCCACGGCACAACAAAAGGGGGGGCGCCAACCCAGACAGGATGACCACAACAGTGAATCAACCCACTCAGGTGACGCACCCCCTGCAGGGACGGCATGAGAGAGCCCCAGTAAGCCAGTGACTCAGCCCCTTTAATAGGGTTAGAGGCAGAGAATCCCAGTGGAAAGAGGGGAACTGGCCAGGCAGAGGCAGCAAGGGCGGTTCGTTGCTCCAGAGCCTTTCCGTTCACCTTCCCACTCCTGGGCCAGACTACACTCAATCATATGACCCACTGAAGAGATGAGTCTTCAGTAAAGACTTTATACAAACAAGCCATTTGCCACACGGGCCTGCCATCATTCACTTTGAACTGGACTGTGTGTTTACAGGCAGTAGGCCCTGTCATCATTCACTTTGAACTGGACTGTGTGTTTACAAGCAGTTGGTTCTGTCATCATTCACTTTGATCTGGACTGTGTGTTTACAGGCAGTAAGGCCTGACATCATTCACTTTGAACTGGACTATATGTGTACAGGCATGTGTGTTTACAGGCAGTAAGAGACCTGCCATCATTCACTGGAATGTGTGTTTTTGAACTGAACTGAACTGTGTGTTTACAGGCAGTAAGGCCTGACATCATTCTTTGAACTGGAATTTGAACTGGACTGAACTGGAATGTTTACAGGCAGTAAGGCCTGATCATCATTCACTATATGTTTTTGACATCAACTGAACTGGACTGTGTGTTTACAGGCAGTAAGGCCTGACATCATTCACTTTGAACTGAACTGTGTGTTTACAGGCAGTAAGGCCTGACATCATTCACTTTGAACTGGACTGTGTGTTTACAGGCAGTTGCAACAGAGCGACTTTAGATCATTAGAACGCATTCGCCAAAAGCCACAAAATCCACCTGAATGGATTTCTGCAAATATGTAAAGACCACAGGATTAACCCCGGTGTCCTGGCTAAATTCACAATCTGTCCTTCATACAATCATGGCCACCTAATCATGCCCAGGTTACAATTGGCTCATTCATCCACCCCTCCTCTCCCCTGTAACTATTCCCCAGGTTGTTGCTGTAAATGAGAATGTGTTATCAGTCAACTTACCTGGTAAAGTAAAGGTAAAATGAAAAAGATGAGCTAAAATCTAATGAAGGAACATTAGATAAACTCTCTCAAACTTTTTCAGCTAGTTGGACGTCAAAATTTCACTGATAAACGATGGGGAATTGTAGCCTCCTCGTCGTTCTGCAGCTTGCCTGCCAATGCATGCTTGTCCCAACTAAGCACGCAAGGTAACTGGCTAAAGTTGGCTAGCTTGCCAGCTAGCTACTTCCAGATACAAATGAGAAAGCACCTCTGACCATTTTGGGCTCCCGAGTGGCGCAGCGTTCTAAGGCACTGCTTCTCAGTGCTAGACGCGTAACTACAGACACCCTGGTTCGTATCCAGGATGTATCACATCTGGCACAATGGCCCAGGGTCATCTGGGTTTGGCTGGTGTAGGCCGTCATTGTAAATAAGAATTTGTTTTAACTGACTTGCTTAGTTAAATAAAGGTTACATTTTTTAAAAATTAAATACTTGTTGTAGCAGAGATGGCTAGGCTGTTTATACATGTTATGTAGAGCGTTCTTAACGAACAATTACTTTTTTTGTCTACGTTTACTGACACCGGTCATATTCAGCGGATGTTGCGTTTTCGTAAATTCAATCAGTTATTCTGCACTCTGACACATTCAGACGAGAGTGCTCTGAAATCGGAGTAGATAGCCAGAGTGATTTTGCAAATGCAATAGATTCTTGAACTAGCTAACCAAAGTACACCTGCATCTCTAGCTGTGTATAGCTAAAAGTCACTCACCCACTCCTCCAATGGCAGGACATGACATCCTCCTAGAAGATAGCTAGCTAGCTAACGTTAGGCTCCGTGTTTTTAGCTTGCTATATAAATAGATACGCTAGCCTATTAGCCACGTTATGACTGACTTGTGATCATTGCCCTTGCTAGTTTGATTGTATTGACATTCCCAGCCTGTTACATTTGTCTGTTTTTTTGTCCAGAATAGTGAGTCATTGAAACTGAAACAGTGCATCCTGAATGGAGGCAGAAAACAAATATTGGGAAATGCCTAATGATTGTGTTTTTGTATTCTTATGATTGGAACCTACTGGCTTATTATTTCAGATTGTATGGACTTCGTATCCTTTAACATCATGCTGTGTGTGACTGCTGTCTTCCCATCTGTCCTATGCAGTGGTGTAGTGGTGCCTGGAGAAGTGGGTATACTCAAATTCTGCCAAAAAGTTTCCAAATGGCCCACCCAGCAAAGGAAAGGCACCCCGTTTTTAAATTAGTTTTCCTATAGATTTTTCAGATTTTCACTCTCAAAATCATGTTTTATTTTATTTTATACAAAAATGTGATCGTCTAAGTCCACAACAATGCTTAAAACACATCAATCTGTTTGGGTGGGCCTGTCAGGGCCTGGCTCCCCAGTGGGTGGGCCTTTGTCCACCCAGGCCCATCCATGTCTACGCCCCTGATGCATGATGACAATTGCGCATCACAAATAGCCTACTAACCAACACTTCGGACTTTTTCAATACCTGGTTTGCATACTCATTATTGTCTTCGGTAGGATTTACTGGTAAATATCATAAGTTGAAACGTCTTTCCTACCCTACCGGCTACCGATGTCATTCTTCTGTGAGCTGCTCTATGCCAACAAAAAACAGCTGAGAGCTGCACACTCATGCTGCCTGCCTGCAGATAATATTCCGCTGAAACTAGGCTGTGTTCGGAGCGCATGTGAATATATTTCACGTGATTTGCGACTGTATAGGCTAATTTGTGCATGATTTCTCTATTGTACTACATAATTGATAAGTCCTATACCTCCACTTCAACATTGGTAAGCATCAGTAGGGATTAAGAAGTGAGTATAGCAGTGAAAGGAAACGGGGCTTATACCTGCGTATATCTCCACTACACCACTGGCCCTTTGTTTTACAAAGAGTGCGCTATCGTACATGAGTGCGCTGCTATTACGGTTGCTGTCCTTTCAGAATCACGAACCTGTCACACACTGAAGGCCTGTAGGTTCGCCACTGCGCAAGCATGTTTATAATATATATAATGGCTGTTAAGATACTGTATTAATGATTCAAGAAATGAGTGTATATATTTGGCCAGGAGAAACGGTTTTATGCGCTGACTGAATGGAAACGGATAATTATGAGTTTTTTACTCCGCTGGTCTCGGCTGGTCTCGGGAAGAAATTACGAGTCCTCACTGTCCTCACTGTCCTCCGAGACTGTCCTCACTGTCCTGTCTCGAGACCGGCCTTGAGTACTACAGCTCTGAAAATAGGGTTGTAATGTGAAAGAGGAAGTGTGAAATTTAATTCGGATTTTCGCATGTGGAAAGAGCTACAGAGCGAATGCTCACCTTAGAAACGACATGCAAGTGAAATGGCCAGGGAAGCCCCTCTTGACCCCCTGACCCTAGACTGATGATATCCACTCAGTACAGCCAAACATCTCCAGGGTATTGGCATGCTTATTAAAGCAAGAACGATCATCCTTTCACATGGTGTATATTGACCATGTGTCTAATAGGGTTAGGTTCCCCAACATACTCATGTAAACAATGGACACACATGTGTTAGTACACACACACACACACACACACACACACACACACACACACACACACACACACACACACACACACACACACACACACACACACACACACACACACACACACACACACACACACACACACACACACAGCATCTGTGTCCCCAGGCTATTCCTTTCTCGTCTAGGTCATCAAGATGATTCACCCACCATCAGAGGGCAGATGTTATAAACCGAGGAAGCACTTTCGTCTCCTCTGTAAATATGTGTGTCCAATCTGATAATGACACCGACACACACTTGAGCTGCTTGCCCTGGTGCCTAGGTGCACACTTAGTGGTGACCCTAAAGGCAGACAGAGGAAGAGAGGGAAATGCATAATATCCTGAGACCTAGCCATAGGTGACCTCTTCTCCCTGACAGGCTTAGACTAGCTGACAGACTCTCCCTTGGGAGTCACTCTGAGCAGCACCAATATTGACCCATGTCATGTGATCACTTCATGATTATGATGATGTGTAATGTGTTTAGTCATTTCTCTAATACCCACCATAATATATGATGAATGGTAAAGTGTCAATGGGGAATTGTATGAATTAATGGAATTAGATTACATTACAAGAAATTGGGGTGATGTTTCTCATTATGGTTGCTATGGCACTGTTAAAGAGATGATGTTCTGTTATAATCTCCACCCGGCACAGCCAGAAGAGGACTGGCCACCCCACATAGCCTGGTTCCTCTCTTGGTTTCTTCCTAGGTTTTGGCCATTCTAGGGAGTTTTTCCTAGCCACCGTGCTTCTACACCTGCATTGCTTGCTGTTTGGGGTTTTAGGCTGGGTTTCTGTACAGCACTTTGAGATATCAGCTGATGTACGAAGGGCTATATAAATACATTTGATTTGATTGTATGGTTTCCATAGAAAGACTGCAAATCAAGCTCTTATTAACTTAAATGCTGGCTAAATTCTGGTAAACTGCCAGCTACAGTTGACAGCAGTTCAGAATCATGAAGATATACAATTAAAGTCCCACATACAGATATTTGTGTCTGTTACCCTTAAAAAACAAGGGGAGAGAATGTATAAAAAATAACGCTCAGATTATCCCATTCTTCTGAGTGATGAAGTAGAATGAAAAATGTAACCATTGAGTCCCTGCCTGAGCATGCAGCCCCTTTGACGTCCAGTTGGGCTTGAAATGTGCCAAGGGGAGGGGATGGGTGTAAGGAGGGGGATAAGAGGGGCGAGGAGGATTAGGGGAACAAAAGGATCCTTCTCTGTCGTCTTAAAGAGGATCTTCTCCTGGCTCATCCCCTGCTCTCTGTCGGCAGATTTATTTTTCAGAGAGAGGGTGGCTGGTGGAGAGAGTGATGGAGGGAGGGAAAGAGGGAGGAGGACAGAGAGGAGGTGGAGTGCAGATTTCAAAGTCATCTTTAACTTTAAGTCCTGCAGTCACTCCCAAACGAAGCCCCCTTTCCCAGACACTGTGTTATCTATGGCTCCCCAATGGCAGCCCAGTAGCCTGGCACCCTCTCTTTCTTCTCACGCTTTTGTCACGTTGGCATTTAAGTACCCTTTTTCACTGGCTGGATGACCAAGTGAAGGAGCCCCTTTGAGGGACATGAAAGAGACAGACTTTAACTAAAACAATACCAGCCCAGTCTCAGGTTCTCTTAAGAACAATACCAAAACTGATAGGAGAAAACAAACTTTAGCTGCATTTGTTATGATCGTTTCATCCCATAGCATTTTTGAAGACATTTTGCTAATGCAGAATTCTCCATTAAAGAAATGTTGCCACACACACACACACACACACACACACACACACACACACACACACACACACACACACACACACACACACACACACACACACACACACACACACACACACACACACACACACACACACACATCAGCTTCATGTACAACTTCCCACAGAATATGCAACACAATCACACACACCAATTCCTTCAGAGGCTCTGTCAGACACTGAACTCTTAACCTGTGCTTTGTTCCAACACGCCTAGCTAACAGGGAGGTTGACAACATAATACAAATCTGTACCTAAGGGTTAACTCAGACAGGGTCGAGGGTTAAGGATCATTTTTCACTTAAATGATCATGTCAAAGAGATGCACATTCAGCACTGTGATATTGGCAAAATACAATAATGAGGACATCAATAAAAACATAAAATGACATCTGAAAATGTTTATTCAAGGTATGGTGTTCATTTACCTCCAATTTGTCAGATACAGCCTAATCTATATCACATATCAACACATGAAATTCACCTGATGATCCATACATTTGGAGGTTCTAGTCTTATTGATGTGTGTGTGTGTGTGTGTGTGTGTGTGTGTGTGTGTGTGTGTGTGTGTGTGTGTGTGTGTGTGTGCGTGCGTGCGTGCGTGCGTGCGTGCGTGCGTGCGTGCGTGCGTGCGTGCGTGCGTGCGTGCGTGCGTGCGTGTGTGTGTGTGTGTGTGTGTGTGTGTGTGTGTGTGTGGTGTGTGTGTATGTGTGTGTGGTGTGTGTGTGTGTGGTGTGTGTGTGGGTGCTACACATTCTGAAATCACATTCTACACACTCCACATCGACTCACTTTGTGTCCGTATTTGCCTATGATACTGGTTCAGATTGTCTGCCCTGGCTAAAAAAATAAGTTATTTCATTATTTGCTGCTCATGTTGGTCAATAAACTATGACAGGGTGCAAAAATCGCGTAAAACTAATTTGACTAAGCATTTTTTCTGGATGGGATGAGTAAAAAACGTATCACTAGCTACTTTAAACAATGCCACTTAATATAATGTTTACTCATCTCATATGTATATACTGTACTCTATACCATCTACATCATCTTGCCATCTTTATTATTATTATTATTATTATTATTATTATTATTATTATTATTATTATATTATCTTTATGTAATACATGTATCACTAGCCACTTTAAGCTATGCCACTTTTATGTTAACATACCCTACATTACTCATATGTATATACTGTACTCGATACCATCTACTGTATCTTGCCTATGCCGTTCTGTACCATCACTCATTCATATATCTTTATGTACACATTCTTTATCCCTTTACACTTGTGTGTATAAGGTAGTAGTTGTGGAATTGTTAGGTTAGATTACTCCTTGGTTATTACTGCATTGTCGGGAAACTAGAAGCACAAACATTTCGCTACACTCGCATTAACATCTGCTAACCATGTGAATGTGACAAATAAAATAAAATAGGATTTGATTTAGCAGGCGGGAGGTGTCGTCGCATGGTGCTGATTAGAATCACTGGCGCTGTCCACCAAGTGTGGTGCTGAAATGTCTAAAACAGCAGTGCGCGGATTGATCACAATAAAGATATTGTTAACTATTTCACTCAAACGACAAGATGTAGGCCTATCTCTAAAACGACGAATAGGCCTATTATTTTTGTTTGTTCAGATAGGCTGTAGGCTACGCAAATAGGTACTTGGCAGGAGGATAGATTAGGTGTTTTGCAGTAAGGGTTAATTCCTTTAAGTATGTAACAGGTTTAGACCTAAACGGGTTTAAACCTGAATAATCTGATCATGTAGCCTAATCTGGCACTGTTCTGGGTTGTGCCAGTACCCCAGTTGCGCCCCAGATTTGTGAACCAAACAGCTCTACAGGGGGAACGACTCTAATCAAGATTCTGGTTCATGCCGAGCTTCAGCAGCGGGGGAAGGGAACCGTGAATGCTGCTCTGTCCTGTCCTCTGTGAGAGAGAGGGCTAAAACGGCTGCCGCCTCTTCACCGACTCAGCTAGGAAACCCCAGCATTACCTCATCAAATTCCCATTGCGTCGTATTACGGTATTATATCTCTATTCCGGGATTTGATGATAACAAAACCACACAGAATGGCGGCGATGGAACTCACTGCGTCTGTGTGAGCCCGGATGAGAGGCAGTGGAAATCATTTGATTACATCACATCAGAAGTTATTTTGAGCATGTAAACATTCGAGGATGACATGGCAGAGGCGCCGAATGTAGCAGGAACTAAAGGAATCGGGGCGCAGGTGAATGAAGATGTTTCCCTCTATGAGGAATACGAGTGTAAAATATGCTATAACTACTTCGACCTGGACCGTCGCACGCCCAAAATTCTGGAATGTTTGCACACTTTCTGTGAGGAGTGTCTGAATACTCTCCACCTTCGTGAGGACCGAGGATGGCGCATCGGCTGCCCTCTCTGTCGCCACCGGACCCCGGTGCCTGAGTACAGGATACACAACCTCCCCAACAACACCAAAGTCACCGATGCTTATCCATTCTACATCCAGGATGACAGTCTTCCGCAGGACATCCTGCCACCGTATCCTCCTCCTTTGCACCCAGCGCTCACTGCCGCGTACCGCCGCGAGGTGGCGAACGAGGCAGCCGTAGCTGCGCAGGACCAGGCTATCCCGTCTGTAGCTGTGGTCGGAGGTAATGCCGCTGCGAACTCTTACGACAGTGCTGGATACGAGAGCTGTCAGAACTGTAGGCGCATCGTGTTAACCATAGGCTGTGTGTGCGCCATTTTCGGCTTCGTCTCCATGCTTGTGTTGCTGTTTTTGGGACTGATATTCGTGCATAACTTCAACAACCCTCCGTCTCCAGTCGGCCCTATCTGTTTGTCTGTAGCCAGCATCATGGCCATGTTCTCTGTTGTTATGACGTGGTTGGTGTGCTGGTTGAGATACAGGCCTGACCCGGAACCCGGGCGTGCTGCTTCCTCCAATGCCAGCAGGAGACATGTAAATGTTTTATGAGATTACATTTAAAATGTGTTCACTTCGTTGTATTAATTTATTGACGTGTCAGTTATTAAGTGTAGGGTATACTATATATACTCAAGTTTGTTATACACAATAAGTAAGCCATGATACACTCCTTTCGGTAGCCTGGTTGACATAGAAGGGGGTGTATCACATGCTAGTGATCACATATTATTGGACCAATTTAATTGTGTAAAATGTCTGCCCAATTTAGTGTTGCATCACATTGTGTTCCACGTCTGCCTCTGGTGGGCCTGTCATGTCACCCTGAATGTAGGCTAGGTCATGACTCATAGTCAGATTGTGTGTTCTTCTGTGTCAAATGTGTCACCCATATTCACATTAACCAAAGAATAAAGCTAATGAACAATTGTCATCTGCCCTTGCTGTCCTGGCTGTTAGGTATAGGTTAGTACTATTTGATGGCAGAAAGGATTTAGAGCAGTTTCTTAGTTAGCCGGACCCTGGAATCTAGCCCTTCAGATGTTTTTATATGACATTGATTCAGGCAGTGCTCAGGTCTTATATTTGTAATAGAATTGATCCTTGAGTCTTGATCTGCCAGCCCTTTCCTTCCTTTCTGATCTGGCATTACTGGATAAGTGTACATGTATTTGTAGTTCATATTGATTGTTATGACTACATTGCCTCACCTGGTCCCAGTTTTTTCAAAGTTATCTATCTGGATTTCGCTTATCGGATAGGATTAAATACATAGAAATAGAATGAACAGAACTCACAAATCATTGACATGAATGGGGACTGCCGTTCTATTTATTCCATTTCTATGCATTTAATCCTATCCGATAGCCGAATTCCGCATAGATAACCTTTGAAAAACTGGGCCCAGAGGGTGCGAATCTCAGCCTCAAATCAGAATAAGGATTACCACTGGCGCCCTCCTGTGGATCATACAGTTAATACTGTACAATGTTTCATACAATGAAACGACTGAATTCTGTGCAGCTCACTGATGCTGCATGAATCTCAATGTACTTGTCACAATCTGTGATACACTAAGCTACTATAAAAGCCTATCATTGGAAGCCTTTACAATGACAGAATGTTCTGTTTTAGGTTCTGGTCTTATAAAGAGAACAATGCAAGGTTTTCCACATCATCAAGCAGAGATGGTAGGCTACCCACATCCTCTACTTGGTATCCCTTTTTCTTATTCTCATGGTGGGAAATACACTCCCTGTCAAAGTGAATATTGTTCACACTAAAACATTTTCCACCGAGTTCCCTAGATGGAGAGATGAAATAATGACATTATTCACAATTAGATCAGGGAGAGATATGGGGTTCCAATGTTGATGGGGGGAATCTACTCCCACAATAGTGAAGGTATTAGGTTACAGGTTGATGAGGCACCATGGTGGGACATTTCTTATAGCACTACGACGTGATAAGTACTTTTTGTACACACATGTGCACGCACAAAAGAAGAACAAACACATACACGCATTTCTGGCAAATGCCAGATGGGCTGGTCCATCTTTAGCTTAGTGTGCCTGTCTAAGATATGTTTTTTTTGCACAAAATGATCATTATCTGGCTAACAGTGGGGCTCATGGGAAAAAATGGGCCGGAGGGCCGTGAGATAAAAAGAATGGCCGTTATGGGGGCCTCGAGGGAAAAATTGACCAGTGTATTTGAAATGCCAGTTCCGATTTCTTTCGTCCAAGTCCGCCCCTGCATACACACACACACACACACACACACACACACACACACACACACACACACACACACACACACACACACACACACACACACACACACACACACACACACACACACACACACACACACACACACACACACACAGAGAGAGACACACACACACACACACACACACACACACACACTCAAACAAATTAACACACCAGACTGAGCGTCAGAATAAAGTGACTAAGAGGGCAGTTGAAATCGGTGAGGGGGTAACATTTTGGAATTATATTGAATTCTGCTTATATCGGGCTATACAACAATAAACAAATGCTGAGACTCCAAAATCATTGAGGGTTTTTGAAGTGACAGATAGGCTACATATTTTGCGTCAATCTCCGCTGTACTGTATCAGCACAATGGACAGCGCCCTACACACTAAAGCAAGGCCATTTTGGTAATGAATATAAGCTACAAGATAGATAGGGTAGTTCACCTATTGCAAACATCTTATGTGAATGCAGCCGCACACACAGCTGTCTTACTAAAATAATGCAAACTAAATCCTGAAAGTAGTAGCCTTGTTATTCATGCATGCAAACAAACATAGTGAATAGCAGTTTGTGAATGAGAACGAATTAATGCGAACAGAACAAAACAGCAGTACCAAATAAGCCCAGTAAACAACATTTGATCCATAAAGGCATGACACGAGCTATATTTAGGCTTGTCACATTAACAGTAAACAAAACATTTGATTCATAAAGGCATGACACGAGCTATATTTAGGCTTGTCACATTAACAGTAAACAAAACATTTGATTCATAAAGGCATGACACAAGCTATATTTAGGCTTGTCACATTAACAGTAAACAAAACATTTGATTCATAAAGGCATGACACGAGCTATATTTAGGCTTGTCACATTAACAGTAAACAAAACATTTGATTCATAAAGGCATGACACGAGCTATATTTAGGCTTGTCACATTAACAGTAAACAAAACATTTGATTCATAAAGGCATGACACGAGCTATATTTAGGCTTGTCACATTAACAGTAAACAAAACATTTGATCCATAAAGGCATGACACGAGCTATATTTAGGCTTGTCACATTAACAGTAAACAAAACATTTGATTCATAAAGGCATGACACGAGCTATATTTAGGCTTGTCACATTAACAGTAAACAAAACATTTGATCCATAAAGGCATGACACGAGCTATATTTAGGCTTGTCACATTAACAGTAAACAAAACATTTGATTCATAAAGGCATGACACAAGCTATATTTAGGCTTGTCACATTAACAGTAAACAAAACATTTGATCCATAAAGATCCATAAAGACACGAGCTATATTTAGGCTTGTCACATTAACAGTAAACAAAACATTTGATCCATAAAGGCATGACACGAGCTATATTTAGGCTTGTCACATTAACAGTAAACAAAACATTTGATCCATAAAGGCATGACACGAGCTATATTTAGGCTTGTCACATTAACAGTAAACAAAACATTTGATCCATAAAGGCATGACACGAGCTATATTTAGGCTTGTCACATTAACAGTAAACAACATTTGATCCATAAAGGCATGACACGAGCTATATTTAGGCTTGTCACATTAACAGTAAACAAACGCAGTAAACAAAAGGCGACTGGAGATCTAAAGAACCAAAACATACAGCCTGCCACAGTGAGATGCAGCCATGCACAGCTGTCTTGCCAAATAAATACGCCTATAGGCCCTCTTCAAACATAGAAAACCGCTCATAAGTACAGCAACTCGTTGTGATATGCACAATACACTTCTGTGGATCAAATTCGACCCATGTAATCAAGGAAGCAATACCAGACTTCAATAAACACGTTTCCAATACGTATAGTTCTATTTACAACCATGAAAATTAGTAGACTGCCAAGAAAACCATAATACAATGTATCTATTTCTATGAGGAATCGTACGGATATGTAGCTACAGCGCATTCGGAAAGTAGTCAGACCTCTTAACTTTTTCACATTTTGTTACATAACAGCATTATTTAAAAAAAATATTAAATTGTTTTTTCCCTTCATCAATCTACACACAATACCCCATGAAGCCAAAACAGGTTTTTAGACATTTTTGCAAATGTATTCAAATAAGAAACTGAAATATAACATTTACATACAGTACCAGTCAAAGGTTTGGACACAACTACTCATTCATACTTTGAAGAATCTCAAATAGAAAATATATTTAGATTTGTTTAACACTTTTTTGGTTACTACATGATTCCCTATGTGTTGTTTCATAGTTTTGATGTATTCACTATTATTCTACAATATAGAAAATAGTAAAAATAAAGAAAAACCCTGTAATGAGTAGGTGTGTCCCAACTTTTGATTGGTACTATAAGTATTCAGACTCTTTGCTCAGTACCTTGTCGAAGCACCTTTGGCAGTGATTACAGCCTTGAGTCTTCCTGTGTATGACGCTACAAGCTTGGCACATCTCTATTTGGGGAGTTTCTCCCATTCTTCTAGACAGATCCTCTCAAGCTCTGTCAGGTTGGATGGAGAGCATAATTTCACAGCTATTTTCAGGTCTCTGTCTCTCTAGCGATGTTCGATCAGGTTCAGGTTCGGGCTCTGGGTGGGCCACTCAATGTGTTGTCTTGGCTGTGTGCTTAGGGTCGTTGTCGAAGGTCCTGAGTGCTCTGGAAAAGGTTTTCATCAAGGATCTCTCTGTACATTCAACTTTCCCTCGATACTGACTAGTCTCCCAGTCCCTGCCACTGAAAAACATCCCCACAGCATTTATATTTTATTTTATTTATTTAACCTTTATTTAACTAGGAAAGTCAGTTAAGAATAAATTCTTATTTACAGTGACGGCCTACCCCAGCCAAACCCAGACGTCGCTGGGCCAATTGTGCGCCGCCCTATGGGACTCCCAATCACGGCCAGATGTGATACAGCCTGGATACGAACCAGGGACTGTAGTGATGCCTCTTTTACTGAGATGCAGTGCCTTAGACCGCTGCGCCACTCAGGAGCAGTGGTCTGGTGCCAGGTTTCCTATAGACGTGAAGCTTGGAATTCAGGCCAAAAACTTAATTCTTGGTTTCATCAGACCAGAGAATCTTGTTTCTCATGATCTCAGAGTCCTTTAGGTGCCTTTTAGCAAACTCTAAGCAGGCTGTCATGTGCCTTTTACTGAGGAGTGGCTTCCGTCTGGCCACTCTACCATAACGGCTTGATTGGTGGAATGCTGCAGAGATGGTTGTCATTCTGGAAGGTTCTCCCATCTCCACAGAGGAACTCTAGAGCTCTGTCAGAGTTACCATCAGGTTCTTGTTCACCTCCCTGACAATTGCTCAGTTTGGCCGGGCGGCCAGCTCTAGGAAGAGCCTTGGTGGTTCCAAACTTCTTGAATTTAAGAATGATGGAGGCCACTGTGTTCTTGGGGACCTTCAATGCTGCAGAAATGTTTTGGTACCCTTCCCCAGATCTGTGCCTTGACACAATCCTGTTTCGGAGCTCTACGGACAATTCCTTCGACCTCATGGCTTGGTTTTTGCTCTGTCATGCACTGTCAACTGTGGGACCTTTGTATAGACAGGTGTGAGCCTTTCCAAATCATGTCCCATCAATTGAACTTACCACAGGTGGACTCCAATCAAGTTGTAGAAACATCAGTGGTGGAATGTGCAATAATAAGTATATCTATTTTTTGCTTTGTCATTATGGGGTATTGTGTAGATTGATGATTTTAATTTAATTTAATCCATTTTAGAATAAGGCTTTAATGGAACAAAATGTGGAAAAGTCAAGGGATCTGAATACTTTCCAAATGCACCAGGGGCATCATTTGGTTTTTGCATTGGGAATTATATTGAATTCTGCGTATATCAAACTATATCACAATAAGCATAACAGTTCAATTTTTTATTTAACCTTTACTTAACCAGGTAGGTCAGTTGAGAACAAGTTCTCATTTACAACTGCGACCTGTCGTAGATAAAGCAAACAGTGCGACAAAAACAACACAACTCTGTGGAGTTACACATAAACAAATGTACAATCAATAACACAATAGAAAAAAATAGAAAGATCTATGTACAGTGTGTGCAAATATAGAAGAGTAGGGAGGTAGGCAATAAATAGGCCATAGAGGTGAAATAATTACAATTTAGCATTAACACTGGAGTGATAGATGTGCAGATAATGATGTGCAAGTAGAGATACTGGGGTGCCAAAGAGCAAGAGGGTCAGTAATAATATTAGGATGAGGTAGTTGGGTGTGCTATTTACAGATTGGCTGTGTACAGGTACAGTGATCGGTAAGCTGCGCTGACAGCTGATGCTTAAAGTTTGTGAGGGAGATATAAGACTCCAGATTTGGTGATTTTTGCAATTCATTCCAGTCATTGGCAGCAGAGCACTGGAAGGAAAGGCTGCCAAAAGGAAGTGTTGGCTTTGGGGATGACCAGTGAAATATATCTGCTGGAGCGCATGCTGGGTGTTGCTATGGTGACCAGTGAGCTGAGGTAATGCGGGGCTTTACCTAGCAAAGACTTATAGATGACCTGGAGCCAGTGGGTTTGGTGACAAATATGTAGTGAGGGCCAGCCATCGAGAGCATACAGGTTGCAGTGGTGGGTAGAGTGTTGGGGGCTATTTTGTAAATGACATCGCCGAAGTCAAGGATTGGTAGGATAGTCAGTTTTACGAGGGTATGTTTGGCAGCATGAGTAAAGGAGGCTTTGTTGCGAAACAGGAAGCCGATTCTAGATTTAATTTTGGATTGGAGATGCTTGATGTGAGTCTGGAAGGAGGGTTTACAGTCTAACCAGACACCTAGGTATTTGTAGTTGTCCACATATTCTAGCTCAGAACCGTCCAGACTAGTGATGCTAGTCGGGCGGGAGGTGTGCGGGCAGCAATCGGTTGAAGAGCATGCACTTAGTTTTAATAGCATTTAAAAGCAGTTGAAGGCCACGGAAGGAGTGTTGTATGGCGTTGAAGCTCGTATGGAGGTTTGTTAGCACAGTGTCCAAAGAAGGGCCAGATGTATACAGAATGGTGTTGTCTGTGTAGAGGTGGATCAGAGAATCACCAGCAGCAAGAGCGAAATCATTGATATATACAGAGAAAAGAGTCGGCCCGAGAATTGAACCCTGTGGCACCCCCATAGAAACTGCCAGAGGTCCGGACAACATGCCCTCCGATTTGACACACTGAACTCTGTCTGGGAAGTAGTTGGTGAACCAGACGGGGCAGTCATTTGAGAAGCCAAGGCTGTTGAGTCTGCCGATAAGAATACGGTGATTGACAGAGTCGAAAGCCTTGGCCAGGTCGATGAAGAGGGCTGCACAGTACTGTCTTTTATCGATGGTGGTTATGATATTGTTCAGGAACTTGAGCTTGGCTGAGGTGCACCCATGACCAGTTCGGAAACCAGATTGCATAGTGGAGAAGGTACGTGGGAAGGTACGGTGATCAGTTTGTTAACTTGGCTTTCAAAGATTTTAGAAAGGCAGGGCAGGTTAACAGATTGGGTCTAGAGTGTCTCCCCCCTTGAAGAGGGGAGACACTCTAGATCCAAACTGTTAAAGACCTATTAAAGACCTATATCCAAGACGCACTACTCTCTGTAGCGTCTTGCAGTTGGATGTCAAGTAGTTGTCATACCAAGCGGTGACGCAGCCAGTCACGATGCTCTCGGTGGTGCAGCTGTAAAACATTTTGAGGATCTGAGAGCCCATGTCAAATCTTTTCAGTCTCCTGAGGAGAAAGATGCTTTGTCGTGCAATGTTCATGACTGTGTTGGTGTGTTTGGATCATGATAACATGTGATTCAGTTTTACAGTCGTGTAATTATTTTAAAATGAACCAGCTTACGGTGGTATTTGACATCAAGATGCCAACATCAGAGCGAGGATGACCCATGCTGCTGCAGGGTGAAAGGTCAATTGAGAGCTTATGGTTTAGTTTAGGGTATACAGGAGGAGGGCCACGGTGCTCACACAGTAGCCTGGGGGTATGGATGGAAAGCTATGCATGGGGTTGTAGGTATATGAGTTCACCATAGGGATAATAAACTATAAACTCACCATTGTCTCCAGTCATCATCTATGGTCATTAATAGTATTAAAGTAGACTGCTGCATGGCCTGGGGGCTCCCATGCCCCTCTACTCATCTTTCTCTCTTCTTCTCTTTCTTCTGCTCACCAAGTCCACTTTATAGGCTCACTGTCATGCAAAATGCCCCCAGTTTGAGCTCTGGGTGACGGGCCTCAGATTGCATGTAATTGATAACATCAAACACATTAGACGTAACATATCCATTGTTGAATGAGCTTAGGCCCACAAGTCCTACCTTACCTGTAGGCTATATGGGCAACCAATCGACCAATAGCCATAAGAATATTTTGCCCCTGAGAAGCTATTCTTTGTTTGCAACCTTTTTGAAAATATCCATATATGACTGCATTGAGAGCTAAAGTTCTGACTGGGCTATGCTGATAGGCTATTGTTTTAACACATATCATATCTGGGGACAGTATAGCCTACACAAAAATTGGCTATGACAATACTTGGTTTATATAAAATCATGTTACTTTCATGAGAGAATTACTGCCTCTGTCACAGTGGCAAACATTTATCTGTGGACTTAATACATCGTTGTTTACACTCAAAGTAAATGGGAAATGGCTATCAACCATTCCTCATGTATTTGAATGACCTGAAAACAGTGTGTGAAGTCATCACAGCAACCAGTTCCGACTGTAAACGGTATTCTGTCATCATAATGGGAGAATGATACGGTTCCCACATTATGCACCACTGACTTTAAAAGGGATCATTGAAAGGAAAATCTCCAAACCTCCAAAATTGACGTTTTTCTGATTTACTGTTATACTTTTGAACAATATATTTATATTAGGCTACAATTTCCCAAAAACATAAGTCATCTTTCATAATTGAAAGAACTTGTCAATAAATAAATGAAATACCATGAGATGTGGGTTTATTATATCGAAAATGACATAATTCTGAGATCAGAACCAGACCAAATTCCTGACGGTACTTTCTTGTTTCCTCCCGGCCTATACGTGACAGATTTGTTGTTATTCTTTTTTAAAATTAATTTTGCTCTCTGATACATCACAAGGTTATGTTGGTTCTGAGCCTGCACTGAATACTACGAGTTTTATTTTCTACACTGAGGCATTTTGCTCTCTGATACATCACAAGGTTATGTTGGTTCTGAGCCTGCACTGAATACTACGAGTTTTATTTTCTACACTGAGGCATTTTGCTCTCTGATACATCACAAGGTTATGTTGGTTCTGAGCCTGCACTGAATACTACGAGTTTTATTTTCTACACTGAGGCATTTTGGTCTTTATTTTTCGATGCATTTTGTTGAGGAAATTTCTGACTGATCGAGGAAATTTCTGACATAGATTTTCCCCTTCACTAATTGATTTGACACGGATATCCAGTATCCCTTTCATGATAATCAAACTTCGTATCATAACTTTGTTTTTGCACCATTCCATCTTTTATGGCGATATAGAGTTTCAGTAAGTCCTTCATGTTCCGTGGATGTATTTGTGTAGGAGGAAAGGGGAATGTATCTCACCTCGAACCCTGTGAACAAAAACATTATCAGGCTACATGCTGGGGTTGTTGCTGTAAGAAGTAGCCACGCCATTTCTTTAGAAAACTGCAAAGAAATACACTTTTTAGTGATCTCACTGTAGTGCATGTTTCAAATGTCACAATATATTATTCTGATATATTATTATTTGTATTATAATTGGTCATTATTATTATCATTATTACTACGTTATTAACAAGCCAACATGTTAATGCACGATTGGAAGATTAAGTCCCATGCCCGTAAAATGAATAATAATCGTGTTATCAGATATATTTACCATATTAGTACATTAGATTATCACAAATAACGCATACGCATCCGACCATTAAACATGGCTAATTGTCACAGTTCAACAAGACCACAAAACAGTCAAATGATCTCTCATGTCTCTGTGTCAATAATCGAACATTTGCAAGGATGTGTTAGTTACACCAACGTGTGGTTGAACCATAGGTCATGCATGGTCCTAATGTTGAATTAGTCGACCATTAGGCGAAGAAGTTCCACATGTAGACTTTTGTGCTGAAACTCTGAGAAAGAGAGCAATTTCTCCATTTGCACGTGAAATAACTCCCGTGTCCATACCATATTCCCCTCGTGCGTTCAATTGCCCGTGCATTCCTGTAGAAAGACAACATTTGGAACAGACTTTTCAGTTCCCCAAAAGTTTAACGTAAAAGCAGGCCTTCATAAAACTATGGGATAACCCATTTCCATCTCTAAGATGTCTTTTGGCTAACAGTCATTCTTCTTCTGTTAGGTTTTATAGATCTCAGGTGACAAAAACGACAGCAATGGTCATGGAACAGGGTTAGAAGAAAAGCCGCAAACAGCCACTTTCCTAATGATTTTTAATGCCGTAGCCTATACTAGTAATGGATATTCAATAAGAATGTTAACGATTATTATTATTATTATTATTATTATGCCTGTTTATCTCCATAGTTAACATTGTGTGAGATTTTTTAAAATCATACAATGTTTTATTATTAATGGATATTTATCAGAAATAATACGAGCCCCAATTATAATAGTAATAATAATATGCTTAATATTCCATGTATTTTTTTATATGTAGATATATGAATAAGACATACTAATAATCTGTTGCTCTTTTTTAACACCTCAGGGACATCGCTAAAAACGACATATAACGAAGCTATTCCCATTGATAAATAAGTGACACCATTATGCAAATACTAGGCTATGATTGGCTTTAGGCATAGGGCCTACTCATCAGAAGCATTTATTAGTGTTCAGCTATCCCAGCAAAATCAATTAAAATCAAATCCAATGACGCTCTCCCTTGTGGAGATTCCAGCTTGGTATGGAGGCTCCTTGCTCCACAGTGACGGCCTTAATCCGGTTAGGGTGCACCTGGGACCGCGACGCTCCATAATCACCTCTTATTAAGGTCCGCGGTGCACCCGGGCGCGCACTCAGAGATACGGAGAGGGCAATTATGCCATCCAATATTCCGAAGGAAAACCACTCTCGAATAGACTTTTCTGTTTATACACAGAAGTATTTTTGTCAACAAAATTCATCTGTGGTGAATATCAACCACAGTAATGTTGTAGGGCTCAATCTGTTGGAGTTGACCACGTTGTTATTGGCCTTTTATAGAGCACAATAGTGTAATAGCTGCTGATATGCCTAAATCCCTTTAATGCAACAACATAAAACATGACAAAAATGTTCATGTGGGGTTATGAATTGTTGATCAAGTTGACTATATTCCAGGCCCCAAACAGCCACGACTGCCACAAGTAGCCTGTAGGGGAAAATGCCCCCTTAAGAAATGTCAAATTTCTGACAGAAAAATATTTAGATATGTGCATACTGGCTATCTTTAGGCAAACACATTTTGAACGGAAATAAGTGAGCAAAAATGTTTGTTGTTGTTGTTGTTATTCAATAAAAGTAGAATCTTTAGAAAGGGGGCGTTTTGCCCCACTATCAGGTCAAAACGCCCCCCTCTATGGGCAAACATATTTTTAAATAATTTACTCTTAAAAGCTAAGATATCCTATTTTAAATAGATAAATCAAATATCCGAACAAACTGGCACTGTACTATCTCACTATTTATATACCCGCTATGATGAGGTTTTGATCCACTGTCCCTCTTTTTATATTCGCCCTTCCTGTCCAAATCATCCTGAAGTTTCTCTAAATGGATTGTTTAACTCAAAGAAGTTACTTACTATTTGGACAATGATTTGGAAAATGCTAATATTAGGTATCATTGATTTACATTGATTGCCTGTACATAGATTTTTCCATTTTTCTTTTCTTTTGTGTCATTGGCTGTACGTTTGTTTATGTGTAACTCTGTGTCATTGGCTGTACGTTTGTTTATGTGTAACTCTGTGTCATTGGCTGTATGTTTGTTTATGTGTAACTCTGTGTCATTGGCTGTATGTTTGTTTATGTGTAACTCTGTGTCATTGGCTGTACGTTTGTTTATGTGTAACTCTGTGTCATTGGCTGTACGTTTGTTTATGTGTAACTCTGTGTCATTGGCTGTATGTTTGTTTATGTGTAACTCTGTGTCATTGTTTTTGTCACTTTGCTTTGTCTTGGCCAGGTCGCAGTTGTAAATGAGAACTTGTGCACAACTGGCCTACCGAGGGTCTCGATTTCGACAAACCATTTCTGTATGGACCTCGCTTTGGACACGGAGGCATTGTCATGCTGAAATAGGAAAGGGCCTACCCCAAACTGTTGTCATAAAGTTGTAAGCACAGAATTGTCTAGAATGTCATTGTATGCTGTAGCGTTAAGATTTCCCTTCATTGGAACCAAGGGGCCTAGCCCGAATCATGAAAAACAGCCCCCTTACATTATTCCTCATCCACCAAACTCTACAGTCAGTGCTATGCATTCGGGCAGGTAGGGTTCTCCTGGCATCCGCCAAACTCAGATTTGTCCGTAGGACTGCCACATGGTGAAGTGTGATTCGAGAGAACTGCTCCAGAGTTCAATGGCGGCAAGCTTTACACCACTCCAGCTGATGCTTGGCATTGCACATGGTGATTTTAGGCTTAAATGTGGCTGCTCTGCCATGGAAACCTATTTCATGAAGCTCCCGACAAACAGTTATTGTGCTGACGTTGCTTCCAGAGGCGGTTTTGAACTCGGTAATGAGTGCTGCAACAGAGGACAGACGCGACTGAGCCATTCTTACTCCTAGACGTTTCCACTTCCCAATAACAGCACTTACAGTTGACCAGGGCAGCTCTAGCAGGGCAGAAACTTGACAAACTGACTTGTTGGTGGCATCCTATGACGGTGCCACGTTGAAAGTCACTGAGCTCTTCAGTAAGGCCATTCTACTCCCAATGTTTGTCTATGGGGATTGCTTGTCTGTGTGCTCAATTTTATGCACTTGTCAGCAACCGGTGTGGCTGAAATAGAGGAATCCACTAATTTTAAGGGATGTCCACACACTTTGGACATGTCATATATTTTCTAAATGACAAAAAAACAGATAAATGAACCTCAAAATAGTTTTTTTGGAGTGATTTAAAAAGTTGAGCTGAGACAGATGAAATGTTAATTAAGTTGAGCAAGACTAGTGGCATCCAGGTAAAGTGGTTTCTGTGAGAATTACAGGAGGGGGACGTTTAACCCCGAGCCACCCTACATCTCTCATATACATATCCTCATACAAAACTGTATTTTCGTTCAGTTTACTGATTGGAAATGTGACCAAACAATCGGTGGGTAATATTAGGCTATGTGGAATTTTGAGACAAATAACCCGTTGTTTGCATAGAACTAACTCAAAGGCATATTTTGGAATGATCTCGATACTTTTGATTGATTGGAGTGGTGAATGGAAGAAGCTTTTTGACTGACCGGACGTATTCAGTTAGCCTCCACAAAGACTGCGCTTCTGAACTGGGAACAATTGTGTGCGTGCTTGTGCGTATGCGCGCGCGTATGTGTGACGAGAGAGAGGCAGAGCGCGCGCGAGAGCGAGAGATAAGGACAGGGCAACCAGTGAACAAACACGATATTTATGTTTATTTATTAGTCATGTTTACTGTTAATTTCTGATAGTTTATTTAACTTTTGTTTGTTATCTATTTCACTTACTTTGGCAATGTAAACATGTTTCCATGCATACCAGAAAAAACATTTGAATTTAATTGTGAGAGAGAGAGAGGAAGAGGGGGGGCAGTTGACACTCATGAAGTTATAAATAATGTCTTCACACAATTGTACTTATTTCGCTACAGACAACTTTTACTGCACTCCCGGCGTCATATCCTGCTGGGTCGACCGAGCGGTGCTCCTTTTATTCTAATTAGTGCAATACTGTCTAAATAGTACAATACATTCCTGTGTTTGTAGCATCACTGTGCATAGCATTAACAAACTGTGTTTGTGTATGTGATTTTAGTCACATCATAATAAATGGATAGATGAGTGACTGTTTACTTACAGACTCAGGGGGTAGCGTAGCCTTCAGTGAAAGACGCATCTTCATCCATCCACATATTGGATGGAGGGCTGATCCTGGATCAGATCCTGTGAAACAAAAAGCTCGAGGGCACCGCAAGACTCAAAACACATCGCCTTGAACCAGTGAGGCCACGACGTGATACATTTTCCTCTGTCGGCCAATCAAAAAGTCCCCTCGGCCCTCAGGACTTTCGCCTCTCTACGCCAATCAGAGGCCTGGAAAGACTGGGGTAGAAAGGAGAGAAACATCTTCTAAAATGTTTCACTTCCACGCATCTTTTCAATTCACATCAAGTGTTAACAAGAACTCCATCTAAGCGTCTTCCAATTTCAACAGAGGCAAACATCGCTTTGTGAAACGTTCACTATTTTCACTCTCCATATTGGATATCGACAACGGCACCATTCTCAAAGGATTTATCTTGTGTTTTTATTTGCATGTTGTTGTTATTTTGACGAAGCAACTTGCTATTCCCCAGGAGGTGGAGGCTGTCCTGTTGCTCCATCAAAGCCAAAGTGTAGTCTGTAACTTTTTTGGGGATCCCAGAATTGTTCTGAAGTTCCCGTTTTGGTGTTGATTTTGGTCCAGCGCAAAGCTTTGTTTGCGGAGGTTTAGGAGACATGACAGCTCTAGCCGGGGGCATACCGAGAATGATGCGCCCGACACACCACCAGAACTACCCGCGGGGAGGCTACTCTCTGGAAGGTAGGCAGTTGCAAATAAATATGGGTCCAAATGGAACCAAGTGCATGTTTCTTGCGTGTTGGAAGATTTGTTTTGTTTGTAATTGATTCAATCAGGTAGCAAGTGTTGATATTTTGTCAACTTCGAACAGATGCAAAATTGTTGTTCGTCTATAAATCATTTTGTTTGCCTTTCAACAGACAATTAGGCTACATACGAACTAGCATTTTGACAGTGACAAACATTTTAGGCTACACTACTAGGCCATGTAGCAACCCATGATTCCGTTGAATTGACATAGCAGCTGTTATCAAAACAACGACAATGCTCATGTTGTGATTTTGATATTTATCGATTTAGCTACACTGTGCACTATTAATTAGGTCTAGTGTAAAAACAATACCAATCAACCCTTTGCCTATATCTAGCGAGATTAAATGCTATTTTAGATATCAACAAATGTTCTTGCAACAGGTCTCTCTTGAAAAACAGTCTCGTTTTAATGAGGATAAATAAAGGTTGAATGAATAAATACAGGCCTGATTGTTTGGCATTTTTTTTACTGTTGTTGTTCTTTTTTTTGAAGTAATTGTTGTTATTGAATGATATGCGTTCCCTCCTTCCAGTCTCTACCCCGTTAGGCCAGGGCCGGGTGAATCAACTCGGTGGAGTGTTTATTAACGGCAGACCCTTGCCCAACCACATTCGCCACAAGATCGTGGAGATGGCCCACCACGGCATTCGACCCTGTGTCATCTCCCGCCAGCTCCGAGTCTCCCACGGCTGCGTGTCCAAAATCCTTTGCCGGTATCAGGAGACCGGCTCCATCAGGCCCGGGGCCATCGGAGGCAGCAAACCGAAGGTGAGGGCCCTAGAACCGGATTGCAAGACCTGCCTGAAATAGTCAACGATAATTAATAGCATAATATTTTATTTGTATTGTTTCAACTTTAAACCAAGCCCATATGCTCTAACACTGTTATCATCACTAACGACACGAGAGAGTTAATGGGAGATGACAGGCCATAAAAGTAACGTGCTATCTAAAAAGACACGTAATAATGTAGGCCTACAGTTGGTATAATTTATAGAATTGTCATACGCTATTAATGAATTCCCAATTTGAAATAGCCTACTTTTTTAATCGATAAGGACATTTGAGGGGTGTTTTACGCGCACTTTTACACACTCTATTAACCCAGCAAGTGGATGTAGAGTCAAAACGTAGGTTTTATAAACTAAGTAAACAATCAAACTCAACAGAAGCAAGCATAGACTCACCCCTTAGGGTACTTATTTTCTATTGTGCAATGTCTAATTTATTCAGAAAGGAAACCGTATTTTGCAACAACAATATATTGAAAGAAATGTGTATGCATTCTTGGCATGAAGCAGACATCCACCCCAGACGTGGATAAGAAGATCGAGGAATACAGGAGAGACAACCCGGGAATGTTCAGCTGGGAAATCAGGGATACATTACTCAAAGACGGCATCTGCGACAGAAACAACGTCCCCTCAGGTAGTTACATTTTATTTGATTTTCTTGACCAATTTGCAATACGTACAACATTACTAAAATGCATATTTTACAATATATCTACACTTTTCAAATAATGTCATTCATAATAAACAAACATGGACGGTAGGATATAGGCCTACTTGACTGAAATCGTCTAAACTTTTGCGTAGTAAAAAAAGGCAATGCCTCAAATATTTCGGCAAGAGAGGATATACCAGCCCAGGCCTAAGAAATCATAACCGCAGTTGGCTAAATAACGAAAACAGTATTTGAATGTACATGTAAACTTATCTGAAAGTTGAAAAGTATGCCATGCATTGCCTAAAAAAACAACATATGAATACCATGTGTGAACAAATCAACCGGTGCTATAATGGCAATATGAATGACATGTTAGTATGTCTAATACCTGTTTGGACATAAGTTTGCTCATTATCCCGTATTCCTGCAGGCATTTAAAAAATAACGTAGGCCTATCATTTTACATTTTGTTTCGAAAGTGAGTTCAATCAGCCGCACCATGCGTTGTAAATTCGGGGGAGGTGCAGGAGAAGACGAGGAGGATGATGATGAAGTCGAGAAGAGGGAATTGGAAGAGAACGAAAGAAGGGCGAAACACAGCATCGACGGCATCCTCGGGGATAGATGTAAGTAATGGTTTTAATTTAAAGCAGTGCAGAGCACTGGCGATGTTGATGTGGCCTAGGCGACGATGTTGAGTTCTATTGGACAAGTGTGCAATTATGATACAGAGAGGCCTACTTATTTTTTATTTCAGAATTAGTACCATCGTATACTTTGTTTTCCTCTCAGTTTTCTATATTTGGTTGTGATAAAATGTGTAGAGTTATTATTTAGAAGTTTCGTAAAGGTTTGTTTATTTGTTGGCCTCTTGAGTCTGTTGGTGGAACATTTAGGAAAATTGAGAATGGGGAAAATTAGTATTTGTCTCTTAACGATACTGAATTAGAAGATATCTGTACCATTTAAATTCAGAGGATAGACAAGACTCAGTTGGTGTAGCCTAAATAAAGTATAATCATGAATTGGAATAGTCCTACAATTTGATTTGTGGAAATAGGAATTATCTTTCATTTTCAGTTATTCCATTTCATTACGCAATTTCCCAATCATGCATTGAATAAAGTTGGAATAAATGATATACGTCCAGAAATTGTTTAGTAAATCTGTTGACCAAAATTGTTTTTTAAATGTGTTTTCTTAGGCTACGGTTGGCTTATAAAGCGAAATGAGTCCTGTGCATATTATATTTTTTTACTTGAACATAAAAAAAATACATTCAAAAACCAATGGCACTTGACAGAGAACTATTATGTACATTTTTGCAACATAGTCTATTGTTTATGAATTTGGAGTTCTGAATTGTATGCCTGTAGGCTATTATTTCCAAACGAAACTTTTACAAAAGCCAAACGTTTCCATATGAAGTTGATCAAACATTTGCCCAACTGTTCCGTCCCCCATAAAAAGAGACGGTTCCTCTGCACACAATCCGGCACTTGAGGATGAACTTGGGAGACAAAGGCGCGAGAGTCCATTGAGACTCACACTTCGGCATCTCGCGCACAAAGGTCTGCTATAGCAAGCGGCTCAGTGGTGTACAAAAAGACGCCAAAGCTTTTCAAAATGTGGAGAGAAAGGGTGAAAAAATGCGCTGACAAAGGGCTGGGAGAAGACATTATGGACCCGCAATAAGCGATGAATAATTCAGATAACACCGATAGCAAATCCGGCCTGTTTTATAGACTGCGCGCCCAGAGAAAAAAAAATGCAGTTTTCACCTACAAAATGTTACTTTGGAGTGCTTCTCAGCGTCAGGAGATGGGGTTTACCATTCCGAGTCCGAGATAAAGAGACAGCATCTACTTTCTCCCTGTGACCTGGATTTTCCCCGAACACCTGTTGATTGGTGACCTGTTGGGTTTTATGGAATGTAGGCTCTATGATATCATAGTCCTTTCTCATTGTGCTTATAGTAGGCTAAATGGACTTGACATGCTTATTTACATTTTTTACATAGTTATACAATTCTAGAAATGTGAGCATAATATTGTTGGTAATGTAGTAGTTCATAAAATATGTCTGAAGTGCCCAGTGCCCATTGCCTGCTTTGTTTATATATAAATATATGTATATATATATATTAAATATATCTATTTCGTTCCACTTATAGCAAATACTTCTAGGCCACATTAGATAAATAACTATCAAACATATATATATATTTAAAAAAAAATGTACTTCCCCTCCAAGCATCCTCAAATGATTGTGCCCACATCGCTCTTTTACGCATGGTTTTACTAGTCCGTACTGCATCAGTCATCGCAGTGAAAACCTTTTCTAGTAGATTAAACTCAAACCTTTTATTTTTCCCCACTTTCATCTCCGGACAAAGCCCGCCCCCTTCCTCTTCGCCCGGGGCGCGCGCATTCATGCAATATAACCGCTTTCCTCCCTCTTTCCAGGCGAGGCATCGCGAATACAGATCAGGATAGTCAATTGACTTTATTAACCTTTAAAAGTGACTCTGCCAGTTTGGTTAAGGTCTTTCCTGTAGGGTTGGAACGAATTTGTAGGCTTGTATTTTGTTGCATTTATGGTGCTCCTTTATGATTGTGTTTCGATATCTGATATTATTCTCCCCAATTTTCTGTGTAATCTATTCGTGTCGATGCCTTGTTTAGATAGATTAGACAGCCTCGCAGATATTCTGAGATAGACCTATGAACCGGATGAAGACATTGTAACAAGTCAGGACCAGCAAGGCATAATAAAACGTTGCAACAAGTCATGTTAAATTGGATATTATGGGCACAGTATGATTTACAGCCTATTTATTTTCAAATATGCCAAACATCTGAATGAACTAAAAGTAATTGTTCTGATGTGTTATCTATTTCAACAGAAATAGTTTAGTGTTATGGAAGGATTATTCTAGGTATTTTGCTTTCAGTACCTGGACCTCATGTTACATTATCATCCGCATTAGCAACATTATCTTATCCATAATGACTACATCAACTTATAAACTCAGTGCAAACTCAACTGTTGATAATGGCATATCTGAAACGTTTTTTTCTCAAAATCTGACTTTCCTTTTCCCGTCTTCTGTGTGTCTGTGGAAGTAGTTGGTCTTGTTGTTTTCTTTGTCCTTTAAAGCTCTTCATTAGAATATGAAAAGGCTGTTTTGGGTATGAGGACTGTGTCTTCTGGCCAAATATTGATTAAGTAGGTGTTTGTAGAGGCGATAGTTGTGGGAGAGAGAGGACTGTTGCTCTCTGCCCCTTTCTCTTCGGCCTCCATTGTTGGCTTCCCTTAAGTGCCGAGATCAAAGCTGCTCTGTTTAGATTTATTTGTCTGGTAAAAGGCCACTGCAGAGTTCTGTGGCCGGGATAAAAGTATCTATACTGGGACTGGGTAGCTACTATATCTGCATGGTATTACAGGGAACCTAGAGCATTCTGGGAAAAGGATGCCCCCAAGCAAATTGGAAATGTTGCGCTTTTAATCAGGAAATGAATCTGATGTTGAATGATTCCACTTCCTGTTTAACTGTAATAATGAAGTTTAGCGGAAATAAAATATAACTATATACAATTGATTTACTGCGTGTCCTTAATTAAAATGGTTGTGTTATCATTATACAAACGGTTGTACCTTGTACTAGAAGTAGCAGTGAGAGGCATTAGTACAGGAAATAGTAAATACATAGTATCTTTAACAACAAATGAATATTGCTGAAAAAAATATCTAGAAACATATCCACCCAAATATTGCATTAGCAAGTTCCATAAAGGATACTGGCATGTAAAGTGCCTCCAGAACGGAATAGATGGTTACATTTATTAATCAATAAATACTATCGTAGTAAGTGGCCCCTAATTAATGACACCGTTCCTCTGTATAGTCTGTATGACTATATCACCAATGACACTCCTTTAGCCTCATTTAGCTAAGTAAAAGTAACCAATTTCATGATAGAGGAGTGGCCTTCTTTTACAGATTCCATTTAAAACGATGGGGGAGAGAGAAGAGAGGAGGGAAGGGAGAAAAAATAAAATACAAACAGTCAAAGGGATAACTTCTCTTAAAATGGAGTCCTGCGGTGCCAAATTGAATAAGCCCAGTTCTTTCAAATCTGCCATGGTGAACGCAGTCAACATGTAATAATTGGTTTCATTGAGGCACATTCCAACAATCTGCTCCCATTCTCCTGGCTCCATTGTCTTGGGGCAGGCAAATAGCCAGGGGACAGGAGGAATCAAGTGCTGACAAAACATGAAAGATTTAGCTGCTTTTGTCAAAGAAACTGAGTAGGACTTTGTTTGTGTAAATAAAGTGGGGAAAATGGCTCCCCACTACTTTGGCATGGACTGAGAGAGAGTAGAGGTTGAGAAAAAGAGACAAGAGAGCAGAGAGAGATGGATACAGGGAGAGAGAGAAAGATATCGATTACGGAGAAAGTGAGACATTTTTCAACGTGGCATGAATACACTGTAATGTGCATACTTTGCAAAAATGTGTTTGATGTTTAATCATATCATTGACTGATATGATTTGTCTGAATGTATATACACAAACCATATAAACCAATTAGAACGTTCCATAATGACTATTCTCCCAGGGCATTTAGAAATGTCAATAGACCCATGTATATCACACAGTCAGTCAATAATAGCCTAGTACAAGCTCAGGTCAGGAATACACCGATACCCCCTCAGATAGAACAGGGAAAACCATCAGGGAAGATGAACAGGGAAAACCATCAGGGAAGATGAACAGGGAAAACCATTAGGGAAGATGAACAGGGAAAACCATCAGGGGAGATGAACAGGGAAAACCATCAGGGAAGATGAACAGGGAAAACCATCAGGGAAGATGAACAGGGAAAACCATCAGGGAAGATGAACAGGGAAAACCATCAGGGAAGATGAACAGGAAAACCATCAGGGAAGATGAACAGGAAAACCATCAGGGAAGATGAACAGGAAACCATCAGGGAAGATGAACAGGAAAACCATCAGGGAAGATGAACAGGGAAAACCATCAGGGAAAACCATCAGGGAAGATGAACAGGGAAAACCATCAGGGAAGATGAACAGGGAAAACCATCAGGGAAGATGAACAGGGAAAACCATCAGGGAAGATGAACAGGGAAAACCATCAGGGAAGATGAACAGGGAAAACCATCAGGGAAGATGAACAGGGAAAACCATCAGGGAAGATGAACAGGGAAAACCATCAGGGAAGATGAACAGGGAAAACCATCAGGGAAGATGAACAGGGAAAACCATCAGGGAAGATGAACAGGGAAAACCATCAGGGAAGATGAACAGGGAAAACCATCAGGGAGATGAAAGGGAAAACCATCAGGGGAGATGAACAGGGAAAACCATCAGGGAAGACAGGGAAAACCATCAGGGAAGATGAACAGGGAAAACCATCAGGGAAGATGAACAGGGAAAACCATCAGGGAAGATGAACAGGGAAAACCATCAGGGAAGATGAACAGGGAAAACCATCAGGGAAGATGAACAGGGAAAACCATCAGGGAAAACCATCAGGGAAGATGAACAGGGAAAACCATCAGGGAAGATGAACAGGGAAAACCATCAGGGAAGATGAACAGGGAAAACCATCAGGGAAGATGAACAGGGAAAACCATCAGGGGAGATGAACAGGGAAAACCATCAGGGAAGATGAACAGGGAAAACCATCAGGGAAGATGAACAGGGAAAACCATCAGGGAAGATGAACAGGGAAAACCATCAGGGAAGATGAACAGGGAAAACCATCAGGGAAGATAGACATTGATTTTCTGTATTCCTTTAATGTTGTGCATTTGTCAACGGTCCATGCGTTTTTAAGCTGTTTTAGTGAATTAAGCAGGGGGATTGAGAGAGATGGAGAGAGATGGGAGTCTCCAGTCACAACAAACAAAAGCCTCATTGCAACCAATGGAATGTTTTCTACAGGCTACTTTCCATCTCTGCCTCCAGGCAGAGCAACAGAGAAATCCTAGAGTCGAGAAAAGCTGGGTTTTGACTCTGTGTGTGATCCATGGCTGTCTCCCTGCCTGGGTTATAACTACTTATGTAAACCCAACTGAACTTGGCCAGTGGAACTGTACTGTAACAATATGCCAAACCAGAAATCCAAAGCCACAATACCTGGAATATAGCAACTGTTTCTAGGAGATTGATGGAGGGATCAGAATTCATTCCAGGGTTAAGAGTTTTTAACCTCAGTGATAGATTAATAGTGGATGTATCCTAGGGAATTTGGTGTTAGGTGTCCTACAAGCTCTCACAGTCTCACGTCAGGATTAGTCCATCATCCATGTTTCTCAAATTTCAAATTTGTCCAATTTTGAAGTGTTTAAGGTTAAGTTTAGGCATGAACTCACATTCTTAAAGTTAGGCATTAACTCTGAATGGTTAAGGTTAGGCATTAACTTTGAATGATTAAGGTTTGGGATAGGCTTAAAACAAAAATATAAAAAACAACTTTCTATTGCTGGATTTGAACATGCCACTTTTGGAGTCAGAGGAAGACGCTTATGCTTATTCCTCTCTACCATCCCTGTCCACAATGGTCTAGCAAAACCCAAACCTACTTGAAGGTAACAGTGCTTACTGCCAGTTTCCACCTAATCTCTTATGCTCATTCCCCTCTACCATCCCTGTCCACAATGGTCTAGCAAAACCCAAACCTACTTGAAGGTAACAGTGCTTACTGCCAGTTTCCACCTAATCTCTTATGCTCATTCCCCTCTACCATCCCTGTCCACAATGGTCTAGCAAAACCCAAACCTACTTGAAGGTAACAGTGCTTACTGCCAGTTTCCACCTAATCTCTTATGCTCATTCCCCTCTACCATCCCTGTCCACAATGGTCTAGCAAAACCCAAACCTACTTCAAGGTAACAGTGCTTACTGCCAGTTTCCACCACATCTCCCAACCTCCTCAGACATGAATGGACGTGGAATACTGACTTGAATCACGGGCGACATGCCTGAATGTCACCACAAGTCAAACAGAGAAACAGCTTGATAGTCCCATATTTATCTGTTTCATGGCAACTTTTCCCCCTTGCATGAATTTCCTTGTTTTCTTGGATAAAGTGATAAAGATAAAGTTAGTGATCGTTTAAAAAACAAAAGTTGTAGTTTATTTTTTACTTCTGCAGTGTGTTTCCTGCAAACAATTTAAAATATTGTCAGCTGGTTAGTTAGCGAGGTCCAGATTCTGCTGGCCAGCATTTTTAGAGAATGTAGCTATGCTAGTGGCAACAGATTGCATCAGTTAGTGTTGCATTCAAAAGCATCCCCCCTCCTATTCACTTCCAGATTTACTCCTCTCACCCTAGCTATACACACCACATTCACTTTAGCCTACGTCACATCATCACTTTCAAGACGGGCTTATCTGCAAGTGAATGGATCTATGCTTCATTAATGCTTCTTTCTCCACTGGCACCCTCATTGTGATCGGCATGATATCATTCAAAGGACAATTAATGAATGCAGGGCAACTTTGAAGTGAGGGAGTGGGGTCCTGCCCTGGACCTGCCCCTCGTTGCTGATAGACTCCATCACATTCTCCCCACTGCCCTGAGAGACAGTTTGAAGTGGCTGAAAGAGAAAGAGAGAAGAAGAGAGAAGAGACGAGCGACCAATAGAAGGTTAAGGAGAGGAGTCCCTGTATAAAAAGAGCTCTCTATTTCCTTGGAAATATTAGCCAAGCAAATCTCTGTGATGGTTGAGGATAAAGGAGTTGGAAGAGAATGGAGTCGGGGGGCCGAGGGCAAAGGGACTCCAGGCAAAAAAGGTTCGGACACAATGAGATAGTTAATTGAGTAAAGCCAGACAGCGTTGTCAATCACTTAACTTTGTTTAGCCAGGCTTTTTTGTTGTTGAATAGCAGTTTAGTTCAGCGTAGAAGAAGGGACACGGTAGAAGGGACTCTTTTTAGCTGTCTTCTCACAATTTCTTTTTATCTGCAGCTGTTTTTTCATCCGTATTCGTACATCTCAACTGTCTTCGACTTGACCAATCTCTCATTTCTGCGAGAGAAGCTGAGAAAAATCCCACAAATGTCAAAATGTAAAACTAAAGAAACCAGGACAGACAGACTAACCAGTAAAGGGAGAAACAGAAAGACAGACAGACGTCACAGCCAAGAACATTTGTTATGGAAAAGAAGAGAAACTGAGGAATGAGATGGTGGTTGATCTCTGGCCGTTCACTGCCTATGATCTTTTGTGGAGAGGTGATGTTGGGCTGTAAAGGGGTAGGTAGCCCCCATCCGCCCCTCTCCTGTCCCCCTCCCATCTCCGGCAGTACATGGCAGTGTGGTTTGGGCAGGGTCAGAGGGCGGCTTGGGGTCACTGCCTGTTAAAACTATCTCCTCCTCAGGAAGAGAGGGTTAGAATAATGTTTAGTTCACCATGACAGCTAATGGACTCCCGTTCCGTTCCTCTGGGCTATAGAACATATTACATAGACATCCTATATTACATGGAAATCCTGCATGGATGTGTAATGCTAAAGGGAATTGGAATGATGATGGTGATTGCTTGGTGTGAAACTGTGAGAGTAGGCCCACTAGGGTCATTATGCACCTGGGGAGCGGGTGGCTTGGGCGGCTGGGCAGGGGTTAGTCGGTGCTGGGGGGGGAGCGTGTGGCAGACTGGCCTGTTCATGTGGCCCTGCATGGGTGCTGTACCGCTGCTTTGTCCCTTCTCTGGGGGTGGCAATGCCACCGTGAAACTGTCACCTCACTCCACCCCACTGGAACTAAATAATAAGATGCCCCACACTGGGTCCACATAATGTCCTGCACAGGGCCGTTTGGGGCTTTTTGTCACTTCAGCTACATTAGAGAGTGATACATCTTTTTAATGTCATATCGCTGGCTCTCTTTGTGTGTGATCTCTGCAGCCAGCTTTCCCATATCTCCCTGTCTACCATTGTCCTCCCCTTTCTCTCTCTCTCTCTCTCTCTCTCTCTCTCTCTCTCTCTCTCTCTCTCTCTCTCTCTCTCTCTCTCTCTCTCTCGCTCTCTCTCTCTCTGTCTCTCTGTCTCTCTGTCTCTCTCTGTCTCTCCATCTCTCTCGCCATCTCTCCATCTCTCTATCCCTCCTACCTCCCTTCCTCATTCCCAGGCAGCTGGCACAGACTCCTGGGGGCTCCTTAGAAAGTCAAGTGAGAGCCAGGCCCCACTCTGCTCTTCCTGCCCATCCTCCCTTCTTTCTCCCCACACTGTTAACTCCAGCTGGGGTCAAAAGCTCTCAGTTAACCATTATGCCCCGTGTGCATCTGCTGGGTCTGGCCCTAGCATTTCCCTGTCACGCCTCCATGGCGATGATGTACTGTTTTATTCAGAGAGTAGGCCAGTGAGTCCTACTCTCTGAAAGGGCCAGATCTACTTCCCTGGGCAAATAGCTAGTTTATTTGTCTCTTCTGCCTTTTGTTTTGGGTGCAGAGGAACACATGTCAGCAGCTCAATTACCCTCTATAGTAAGAACCCCTAGAGGATGGGCTGCCCGCCCCTACGACCGTTCTCGTCATAAACAACCCCATATGGCCCTCTCTCTAAACCCTTTCTCTCTTCTTCTATTCCTCTCTCTCTCTCTCGCTTTCTTTCTCTTTCTACGTCTTTATGCTGAGATTGCAAAAGCAGAGAGTGCACAGGTTGTATTTTAGTGTGTGTGTGTGTGTATTGCACACTCTCTCTCTGTGTGTATCAGTCACTATGTGTGTGAGTGATGTCTCTCCTCATATTGACATGTCAGAGTAGGGTGGAGAGTTGAATGCTTGCCAGGGCGTCTCTTGTCTTGCCCACTGTACTCTACACAGTCAACAAAGCCCGTCCCTATTGGAGGTCTGGTCTGTGTGGAGGTTTTCCTCTATTGTTAAATACAGTTCTACTGCAGGTGATCTTAATGGACAGAGACAGCTTGACAGTTCACATCTGTGTGTGTGTGTGTGTGTGTGTGTGTGCCCTGCCTGTCTGCTCCCTGGATCCATAAAGCATTAGTTTAGCTCAGGTTTGTGTATGTGTGCTTTTAAAAAAAATGTGTGTTCCCAAGTCGGTGTGTGTGTGTGCTTGCGTGTGTTTGTGCGTGCATGTGTTAGAGCTGGTTTCTGTGTGAACAGCACATGAATGTCTGTAATAGTTTAAGAGACACGCACTGTCTAACACAAACTACCTATTTAAATCTATCTCTCTGTCTATTCTTACTGTGGCACTCTGCCATCCTTATGCAATGTATCCTTTATCTACTGGCCTTGTCCTGCTTTGTTTAAATGTCTATTTTACTGGGTAATTCAACAGCAAAACCAATTTCCCCCTCAGGGATAATAATCTATCTTCCCATTGTGGTCAGAGACACAGCCAAACTGTTGAGTATTTTGTATTCTCAGCACCCTGGTGCTTTAGCTCCAGCGTAACATTTGATTTGGGTGTTGAAGTGAGGAGGTCGAGGCCTCCCTTTGTGTGTTTACTATCCTCTTCTTCTGTTTGCTGATGAGAATGTGTGGGAACACTGTTGCTCCGGGTTCATGCGCCTGCGTTCCCCTCTCGTCCCGATTCTCTGCGACGTCGGAACGTGGTTGGTCTTCTCATACTCAAAAGCTGTTGTGGCGAGGGGGGTATATAGAGAGCATGAGTAATGAGAAACAGGGGAGTGAATTGATGGAAATGGACGTGATGTAAGGGAGAGTTTTAAGAATGAACGGCACAGAGCAAGGGAGTAGAGAGCATCCCCAATTTATCTCCCTCCTGTCCTGCTATCCTGGTTCCCTCTATAGCACCCCTGAACTCCTGCCCACATACACTTTTCTCCAGGTGCATTCAGCTCCCCTCTCATTTACCCCCTCTCTCAACCCCCCCAACCCCCATCCCTCCTCCAATCACCATGCCCCTCTGGGTTTAGGTGGAAGGTGGGCGCTCCCCTGCTGTGCCCCTCCACAGCCCCCAATGGCCCCTCTCTGGCCCTCTTTGTGCCCCCCCCCCCTCGACTCCTTCAGCTCCCCCAGCCCCCCACTCCCCTGCCGGGCAGGTGACAGGGCCCTGAATGCGGGCCTGGGCAGCCCTGATGAATCCTACAGATGGAGCGTGGAAATTGACCCAATAGAGCCCTGCCAGGCCTCTCCCCTCTGCCATACAAAGGAACCCAGGCCACATCACTCCCAAAGAGAGAGAAAGAGAGAAAAAAAAGTCAGGAGGATGACAAAAGTAACACTGTCATTTGCCATTAACGGAGTGGCCGTGATGTAGAGTTTCCGTGGCAGTTACTAATAATAAAAACAGGGAGTGAAGAAAAAGACAGAGAGAAAGTGAGTAAAAGAGGAATGCTCCACCCCCACCCTGCAACTAACATGATACAGTGCTGCTGGGGTGCTTCATGAACTCTCACTCTGTCGTTGAGTCTCTCATTTTCAGCTCTAGCACTCTCTCTCTCCTTCTTTTCTATCTCTCTCTTCTCTCCTTTAAATGGTAATGACTGTGAAGTTTGTTTAGTCTTTTTCTTGTTTATCTCTTGATTAATCCGTTTCTTGTTTTGTGAATGATTTGACTAACAAGTCCAGTGGCTTTTGGGGCAGAATTTGAGATTAGAGGGTAGTATCCAAAATACTAGTTTGTAGTTTATAAGTTGTAAATGTAAAATCCTTCACTATACTTTTTTTCAGTTTTAAGTGAGGCTTCATGCTGTGTTCCAAGCCTCTCCTCATCATTGCTGCCAAAGTACCACAAACGTCCTAGCCAGACCAGTATTCGAAATCACGGCTGAAAACTCTCTGCCCTGATAGGTATTTGCACTTTACGTCCAACAACTCTCCCATGAGTCTCTCTGCTCTCAATGCTCTGTCCGGTACCCCTGGTCCGACTCTATTAAAGAGCTCTTCTCGGTGTCGGAATCTTGATTTTGGTGTTCCAGAGCCGGAGCAGAATTCCCCGAGCTAAAATCCCCGTGTAATGCCTGGACGGGCTTTCACTGGCAACCAGCACAAGCATTTCCTGCTCGGCTCCAGGGGCTGGCGCTGAGGGGACTGGAGAGACGGGATCCCAACTCGCCTGCCTGCCTGCCTGGCTCTCTTTTTAATTAAACCTCCAAATCTGGAGAGGAAAGGAGAGAGGGAGGAGAGAGGAGAGGAGAGGAAAGGAGGAGGGGAAAGGAGAGGAAAGGAGGAGGGGAAAGGAAAGGAGAGGCGAGGTGAGGCGAGGAGGAGGGGAAAGGAGAGGAGGAGGGGATGGGAGAAGAGAGGAGGGGAAGGAAGAGGAGAGGTTACCTCCATTAACCATTCTCTCTCCACTTCTCTCTCTCTTTCCTCCTCTCTGATGCCTCAATGAGAGACATGCAGTGGAATTGATTTGGGAAATACTATCACCAGAACATAACTTTATTTGCCTAGGAGCACAGACTTGTGGCTCACAGAGCTCTGTCCCATCTTCTGTCTGACTTCATGATTAGATGGTCTCAGGCAAGGAGCTCAAGGGAGTGGAGTTTAACCCTTTCTATCTGTAGCCATCTGCGTTGGAAACATTGTTATAGAGAAAAAGCAATGCGTGAAATCAGAGGTCCAAGACACAGCAGATGCATGTGTGGGTGTGAGTGTGTGTATACATTTTGTGTGTGTGTCGAGGGCATTGCATACACGTAATGGCAAACAATGGGTGGCTGTCACGCTAGTTTGAGGAGCCTAATCATTATTTAATAGACGGCTAGCCTCCCCCCATGTGCTGCTTTAGTTGTTCAGTCTATCAGCCTCAAGCCTTCATTCACCTCTCTTCTGCTGAATTAGGCCTTAAAGGCCCTCTCAGTCTGTCTGTCTCTATATCCCTCTGTCTGTCTGTCTGTCTGTCTGTCTGTCTGTCTGTCTGTCTGTCTGTCTGTCTGTCTGTCTGTCTGTCTGTCTGTCTGTCTGTCTGTCTGTCTGTCTGTCTGTCTGTCTCTGTCTCTGTCTCTGTCTCTGTCTCTGTCTCTGTCTCTGTCTCTCTCTCTGTCTCTGTCTCTGTCTGTCTGTCTCTGTCTGTCTGTCTGTCTGTCTGTCTGTCTGTCTGTCTGTCTGTCTGTCTGTCTCTCTGTCTCTGTCTGTCTCTCTGTCTCTGTCTGTCTCTCTCTGTCTCTGTCTGTCTCTCTCTGTCTCTCTCTGTCTCTCTCTGTCTCTCTCTCTTTCTCTCTCTCTTTCTCTGTCTCTCTCTCTCTGTATCTCTCTCTCTCTCTCTCTCTGTCTCTCTCTGTCTCTCTCTGTCTCTCTCTCTCTCTCTCTCTCTCTGTCTCTCTGTCTCTCTCTGTCTCTCTGTCTCTCTGTCTCTCTGTCTCTCTCTGTCTCTCTCTCTCTCTGTCTCTCTCTGTCTCTGTCTCTCTCTGTCTCTGTCTCTCTGTCTCTCTCACTCTGTATATTCTTCTGTCCCTCTGTCCAACAGCCCTTAACTGAGCAAACAGATTAAAACCACAATCTGGGATAAATGTTTCATCCAAAATGGCACTCCTGTCACTTATGTTGGCAGATTAGGCAGCACCTGCCTGGTGATAGGCGCCTCTCTCCCTGCTTGTCTTCCTCTATAGAATGCTATCTCCACAGTGCGCCCAGCATGAATGAGACTAGAGGCCTAGGGGATATCCTACTTTGCCCTACAGGGATACGACTCCTTTAATCCGTGTTTAAACAGACTACTGGTCTCACTGGGCTCTTTTGATCACCTTGTGATCCACTGGTGCCTGTGGGGAGTTAAAAAGGGGTGTTCAGGATATATTTAAAGTGATCTCTCCCTGTGAAAGCCATAAGCTCCTAGTCATAGTTGGGGGAGAACTAGATATGTTATTCCCTGACCACAGGGGCTGCCCAGGAAAACTCTGGGCCTTAGTCATTACATTACATTGCAGGATTTATACCAAATCTCTGACACCTTTTGCTTCTGTGTCTCTCTAATAAAGGTGTAAGCGTTTACTTTACATTCCAAGTCTTCTGGCATTTTGTTGTTCCCTTCTTCCATAAAAAAATAACAGCCTTCCTCATTTAGTTTTTCCAAACGGCCAATCAGAATAACCATTATGTGTTGCATGTTTGCAGCCAGCCACTCAGACGAGGGTTCGGATGTGGACTCGGAGCCGGGCCTGCCACTGAAGAGGAAACAGCGTCGCAGTAGGACCACCTTTTCAGCCGAGCAGCTGGAGGAGCTAGAGAGAGCCTTTGAACGAACACACTACCCTGATATATACACCAGAGAAGAGCTAGCTCAGCGGGCCAAACTCACAGAGGCCAGAGTACAGGTTAGTGAAGACCAACATACACACATAGGCAGGAATACACATACACATTATGGAGGTCTTTGTCCACAGTCCCATACAACCCCTCCAGACATCAGTCACGAGACATCAGTCATGAGTCAGCTGTACACACACACACACACACACACACACACACACACACACACACACACACACACACACACACACACACACACACACACACACACACACACACACACACACACACACACACACACACACACACACACACACACACACACACACACACACACACAGGACCCTACTGTGTCTTCAGTTATGAGAGTTTCCTGTTTTGACCTCTTTTGTAAAAAATATTCATACAAAGAAACTAAAATAGAAGCCTGAATTAGAAAGTCTTTATTAAGATAGATAAAGGGATTTCTTTGGTTTATGTGCTTGATTTACACTAGTCTCTATGTAAACCCGTGACTGAGTTAGACAAGGAGGTGATGTCCCTGTGGATTCACTGGGCTCCAGATGTTCATACTGTATCTCTACATCTGTTCTGCTTGAGGCTACAGAGCAGATACACACACACACACACACACACACACACACACACACACACACACACACACACACACACACACACACACATACACACGGGCACACACACACACACAATATGAATACTCTTACATAGGCATGCCTATTCACACTTGCACACGCACACAAATACACACACACACACACACACACACACACACACACACACACACACACACACACACACACACACACACACACACACACACACACACACACACACACACACACACACACACACACACACACACACACATAGAAGTGTTTAAATACACACACAATGAATACACGTTAGCACACACAGATTTTCTATTTTTCACAATAATTGATTCTCACATCTTTTATTTTATTTTTATTAGGTGTGGTTCAGCAACAGGAGAGCCAGGTGGAGAAAACAGGCAGGAGCCAATCAGCTGATGGCATTTAATCACCTGATCCCTGGCGGTTTCCCACCTTCGGCCATGTCGAGTTTGCAGCCCTATCAGCTGTCAGACAGCCCCTACCCTCCCACCTCCATATCACAAAGTGAGCACAACTTCACCTTCTATTTCTCTCTCTGATCTTGTTTTATATGTGCACACCAAAGCTCATCTACAAATCACATTTACATTTGAGTAATTTAGCAGGAACTCTTGTCCAGAGCAGCACGTACAGTTAGTGCATTCAAGTAGGGGTGGGAGGGCCAAGAGACCGGAGGTGGCAGAACAGAGTGCTTGGGTTGGGGTGTAGAGTTTGAGCATAGCCTGAAGGTAGGGAGGGGCAGTTCCTCTTGCTGCTCCGTAGGCAAGTACCATGGTCTTGTAGTGGAAATGTTATTTGTCACATGCTTCGTAAACAAAAGGTGTAGACTAAAAGTGAAATACTTACTTACGGGCCCTTCCCAACAATGCAGAGAGAATAAATACACAATGAATAACAATAACTTGGTTATATACACAGGGTACCAGTACGAGTCGATGTGCAGGGGTACGAGGTAATTAAGGTAGATATGTACATATAGGTAGGGATAAAGTGACTAGGCAACAGGATAGATAATAAACAGTAACAGCAGTTTGTGATGAGACAAAAGAGTTAGTGTAAAAAGGGCCAATGCAGATAGCCCGAGCAGCTACTTGGTTAACTATTTAGCAGTCTTATGGCTGTTCAGGGTTGGTTCCAGTCTTGGTGCATCACTACCGCTTGCCGTGCAGAAGCAGAGAGAACAGGCCATTCCATGATGTATTTGACTCAAAAACAATAGGATAGCATTAATCCATTCCTCCTTTCTCTCTCTCTCTCTCTCTCTCTCTCTCTCTCTCTCTCTCTCTCTCTCTCTCTCTCTCTCTCTCTCTCTCTCTCTCTCTCTCTCTCTCTCTCTCTCTCTCTCTCTCAATCTCTTTCTCTCTCTCTCTCTCTCTCTCTCTCTCTCTCTCTCTCTCTCTCTCTCTCTCTCTCTCTCTCTCTCTCTCTCTCTCTCTCTCACACACACTCAATCTCTTTCTCTCTCTCCATCACTCTCTCCTTGCAGTGTCAGAGCAGCCCAGTACGGTCCTCAGGCCTCAGCCCCTCCCCCCCACCTCAGTGCACCAGGGTGGGCTCAGCTCCTCAGCGGGGGCCCAGGACGGTAGTTCTGCCTACTGCCTGTCTTCTGGACGCCATGGCTTCTCCGGCTACTCGGAAAGCTTCGTGCCTCCGTCCGGCCACTCCAACTCAGTCAACCCCAGCATCAGCAATGGTCTTTCACCACAGGTCAGTTCACTGTTCAGTCCCGACTGTAGCTAATAGAATAATCATTTATCACATTGAGCAGCAGACTATATTATCCAAAGAGACTGACATTTTGCTAGCAGTGCACATAGAAGAGCTTGCCTATGTTCCGCTCTGCAACATGTGGATTCCATAGTTTCAATAAGACATTTAGTACAGGTTTTATACCATTGGAATGGAAAAATCCTGTTTACCGGTTGGTTCTAGATAACATTCAGAAGGTATATTTTCGCAGAGGTTCTACAGATGTTTATCAAAATATCTGCAACATTTCAACATTTCTTAAGCCTTTCAGTAGCATCTCAACAGTAAATCTCTTCATGTTAAACAAGGTAGTCAAACAGGTGACAAACTCGAAACCGGATGTTTGTCAACAATACACGATACTAAATCATTTCAGTTTAGCAAAAAGTCTCTTCTCATTTGAATATGGACCGCGAGCATATGAATAGACATGAGACAATAAAAGATGGAGGGTGTGTGAGAGCGGAAGATGACACAAATGAAATCTGAAAAGACAATTATGGCCGATTACACAGTCATCAGCATCCGTGGGGGGTTCGGTACGCGGCGACGGGGCCGTCCTAACAGGCGGAAAACAAGCTTTTAACTGCCACAAAGGGTGGCCAGGCCCCACGCAATGCATGCTGGGTCCTCACCCCATGAGAAAGAGAGGTTCTCAGGCCTCCATCAGTGTCCTGCTTAGTGGTGATAAAAACGAACGCTTCAGGCACATCTTCCTCTCTTTCTATGACAAGGGGAACCCCGAGGGTGTGTGTCTGTGTGTTTGCTTGTCATTTTCATCAGCAATGACAACATTAAATTCAACCACACCTGTTTCATCACAAAACTGGAGAGCAACATCTGTCTGGTGAAGTCCACAAAACATATTGCATGTAACAAACAGTTACAAGACCTACAGCAGGGTCAAGCAAGGTAATGTTTCTCACATTTTCGAACTACTAAACAACTATAGATTTAGAGCCACAGAGAGTTACCGCAAAGAAAACAGGAACTGCCTCCACTATTCCAGCACCATTTCAACATCATCAAATCACCTCTGCTTAGTCTAATACAGTGGCAACTATAATATACCAACAACAATTTAGTCCAGTCAACATACGCTAAATATGATGTGGCTGTCCATAGCACTGATATATATATGTGTGTGTGTGATTGCAAGGGGAACAAACATGTTGACTCACCAATGCCATCCTCCTCTCAGTCATGTTGCCGAAACGGTCTATGACAGTCATACAGTACAAGATTTTAGTTTTTGTTGTCCTAGGCTACCTGGATAATATTATTGCTGCTAGCCTAACTTCCTTTCCTAGGCAACAGTGAGCCAGCTAGTCAACATTAGCCTACTACATCTACCTACGTATTGAATTTCCATCCTCTCAGACAAGGGGCACAATGTATGAATTTATGGTTGGATCGGTTGGATCGCCATTATAATCATTTACCAATACAGGGAATTAAGTAAAACCACAAGTCCAAATCCCTGTCTCCATCCTTGGCTAATTTAGGAAAGGGTAAATTTTAGCTAGATAGCTAGCCACCAGAGGACAACAACACAACGAGATGCTCAATTCAACTTTTTTATGTAAATTTTGTTTGACTTTTGGTGTGATGTGATTGGTGTGAAGCCAAATCTAAACTGGCTTCCTTGACTGGATTACTTCTTCTTTTTATAAGAAACATTAACGTGTTGAACATTCTAAACGGTTTGCATAGTCAACTTACACACAGATCTGACACACACTTACTCCACCAGACATGCCACCAGGGATCTTTTCACAGTCCCCAAATACAGAACAAAGAGTACAGTATTATATAGAGCCATTATTGTATGAAACTCCCTTCCATCTCATATTGTTCAAATGAACAGCAAACCTGGTTTTAAAAACAGATAAAGCAACACCTCACAGCACAACGCCTCTCTCCTATTTGACCTCGACAGTTTGTGTGTATGTATTGATATGTACGCTACATGTGCAGTTTTTAAATTAATGTACTTCTATCCTTGAGCTGTTTTTGTCTATTAATGTTCTGTATTATGTCATGTTTTGTGTGGACCCCAGGAAGAGTAACTGCTACTTTTACAACAGCTAATGGGGATCCTAATAAAATACCAAATACCCTTGACACTTTTTTTGAGTGCGCCAGGACTGAGCTCACTCAGTTTAGCTCCTCGCTGATTGGCTATTACTATAATTTTTTATTATCAAGGGAGGCCAAATGCTTGCTGTCCTCCCTTGCATTCAATGCTACGGGCAGCAACAATGTCATACTCTTTTTGACCAGACAGAATCAGATAGATGGGCTACATAGTGAGAGGGGTGCTGTTTTGCTCGCTCAGATGCTTTCTCTGGTGAGAGACATATAGCCTTTTCCGAATTGAAGGAAAATTATGAAACAGAGTGACGAAAGCTAAATTATTTTCTATGTTTTGTATTTTTTTCTTGGTAATTATTTTGGGGAAGCCTGGCTTCCGTTGGCATGAATACAAGCCACTGGCACGCACACACACACACACACACACACACACACACACACACACACACACACACACACACACACACACACACACACACACACACACACACACACACACACACACACACACACACACACACACACACACACACACACACACAGTCAAACGCACACGTCGGGAATGTTTGTTTCCATATGGAATTGCAATCATGGAACGTTCCAGTGTGCTAATTGATTGCAATGAAGGAATCTATCCCTTAGTAATGTGGTGTGTAATTTATGCAAATTACTCACTTTGTTGACTAATTTGTTTTAATTAATGTATTCATCTGCAAATTTGGATGTATACTGGAATATGCTCATTTGCATTTCAGACTGGATGGCATTTATGTGAGGGTTGTAAATGAATACAAGAGAGGGAATGTAAATGAATACAAGAGAGGGAATGTAAATGAATACAAGAGAGGGAATGTAAATGAATACAAGAGAGGGAATGTAAATGAATACAAGAGAGGGAATGTAAATGAATACAAGAGAGGGAATGTAAATGAATACAAGAGAGGGAATGTAAATGAATACAAGAGAGGGAATGTAAATGAATACAAGAGAGGGAATGTAAATGAATACAAGAGAGGGAATGTAAATGAATACAAGAGAGGGAATGTAAATGAATACAAGAGAGGGAATGTAAATGAATACAAGAGAGGGAATGTAAATTAATACAAGAGAGGGAATGTAAATGAATACAAGAGAGGGAATGTAAATGAATACAAGAGAGGGAATGTAAATGAATACAAGAGAGGGAATGTAAATGAATACAAGAGAGGGAATGTAAATGAATACAAGAGAGGGAATGTAAATGAATACAAGAGAGGGAATGTAAATGAATACAAGAGAGGGAATGTAAATGAATACAAGAGAGGGAATGTAAATGAATACAAGAGAGGGAATGTAAATGAATACAAGAGAGGGAATGTAAATGAATACAAGAGAGGGAATGTAAATGAATACAAGAGAGGGAATGTAAATGAATACAAGAGGAATGTAAATGAATACAAGAGAGGAATGTAAATGAATACAAGAGAGGGAATGTAAATGAATACAAGAGAGGGAATGTAAATGAATACAAGAGAGGGAATGTAAATGAATACAAGAGAGGGAATGTAAATGAATACAAGAGAGGGAATGTAAATGAATACAAGAGAGGGAATGTAAATGAATACAAGAGAGGGAATGTAAATGAATACAAGAGAGGGAATGTAAATGAATACAAAGAGGGAATGTAAATGAATACAAGAGAGGGAATGTAAATGAATACAAGAGAGGGAATGTAAATGAATACAAGAGAGGGAATGTAAATGAATACAAGAGAGGGAATGTAAATGAATACAAGAGAGGGAATGTAAATGAATACAAGAGAGGGAATGTAAATGAATACAAGAGAGGGAATGTAAATGAATACAAGAGAGGGAATGTAAATGAATACAAGAGAGGGAATGTAAATGAATACAAGAGAGGGAATGTAAATGAATACAAGAGAGGGAATGTAAATGAATACATTTCTTTTACATTAACAGTGAGTGGATGAAAACTTTATAATTAGACATACCAACAAAGCTACGTAAACTCTGCAGTCCTTACACAGCAAAGCCTCAATACTGTGGATTGTTACAGTTTACTGTTCTTTTGAGTTATCTGATCGTTTATCAGTGCTGAATGGTATTTCTTGGTGGTATTGGGAGTTATTTGGGGCTTTAGTTAGTGAAAAATCAGTTCCTGTGGTGTAGCTCTGTGAATGTTACACTTTGTTTATATGGTGTTTTAACAGTAGTGTATGAATATGTCGCCAGTGAGTTAGTCCTGCTATGCCATGACTAGTTCGGCCTATGCCCTGAGTGGTGGTGCTTCGGTTGGTAGTAAAACATAAAGGCTTAGGGAACTATATGACCATTCTAGCCTAGCCCAGTGTAATGTGGGCTAGATCCCTGTCGCATGGGGTCTCAGGCGTCTGGCTAGCTGATCCGTTGCATACCAGTGGAATCCTTTCTCACCAGCGCAGCGAGCGGTCGGGCTTTGCACAGCGTTGAGGCTTAATCCCCGGAACCACCGAAAAACAGAGACAGTGCCGGGGCTTCAATCACAGAGCAGAGGAGCTGGAGTAATACATAGACTGGCTGAGACACATATGTGCGTTCATACAGTCTCAGACACACATACAAACAAGGCTTTTTTGATCAGGTTGCCTTATCAAAGGGATTGTACACAGTTATCTTCCCTCTAATGCTTTATCTAATCTAATCTCTGAGGACATACAGTGGGGAGAATTTGATACACTGCCGATTTAGCAGGTTTTCCTACTTACAAAGCATGTAGAGGTCTGTATTTTTTTAATCATAGGTACACTTCAACTGTGAGAGACGGAATCTAAAACAAAAATCCAGAAAATCACATTGTATGATTTTTAAGTAATTAATTAGCATTTTATTGCATGACATAAGTATTTGATCACCTACCAACCAGTAAGAATTCCAGCTCTCACAGACCTGTTAGTTTTTCTTTAAGAAGCCCTCCTGTTCTCAACTCATTACCTGTAATAACTGCACCTGTTTGAACTCGTTACCTGTATAAAAGACACCTGTCCACACACTCAATCAAACAGACTCCAACCTCTCCACAATGGCCAAGACCAGAGAGCTGTGTAAGGACATCAGGGATAAAATTGTAAACCTGCACAAGGCTGGGATGGGCTACAGGACAATAGGCAAGCAGCTTGGTTAGAAGGCAACAACCGTTGGCACAATTATTAGAAAATGGAATAAGTTCAAGATGACGGTCTATCACCCTCGGTCTGGGGCTCCATGCAAGATCTCACCTCGTGGGGCATCAATGATCATGAGGAAGGTGAGGGATCAGCCCAGAACTACACAGCAGGACCTGGTCAATGACCAGAAGAGAGCTGGGACCACAGTCTCAAAGAGAACCATTAGTAACACACTACGCCGTCATGGATTAAAATCCTGCAGCGCACGCAAGGTCCCCCTGCTCAAGCCAGCGCATGTCCAGGCCCGTCTGAAGTTTGCCAATGACCATCTGGATGATCCAGAGGAAGAAGGGGAGAAGGTCATGTGGTCTGATGAGACAAAAATATAGCTTTTTGGTCTAAACTCCACTCGCCGTGTTTGGAAGAAGAAGGATGAGTACAACCCCAAGAACACCATCCCAACCGTGAAGCATGGAGGTGGAAACATCCTTCTTTGGGGATGCTTTTCTGCAAAGGGGACAGGACGACTGCACCATATTGAGGGGAGGATGGATGGGGCCATGTATCGCAAGATTTTGGCCAACAACCTCCTTCCCTCAGTAAGAGCATTGAAGATGGGTCGTGGCTGGGTCTTCCAGCATGACACTGACCCGAAACACACAGCCAGGGCAACTAAGGAGTGGCTCCGTAAGAAGCATCTCAATGTCCTGGAGTGGCCTAGCCAGTCTCCAGACCTGAACCCAATAGAAAATCTTTGGAGGGAGCTGAAAGTCCGTATTGCCCAACGACAGCCCCGAAACCTGAAGGATCTGGAGAAGGTCTGTATGGAGGAGTGGGCCAAAATCCCTGCTGCAGTGTGTGCAAACCTGGTGAAGAACTACAGGAAACGTATGATCTCTGTAATTGCAAACAAAGGTCTCTGTACCAAATATTAAGTTCTGCTTTTCTGATGTATCAAATACTTGCAATAAAATGCAAATTAATTACTTAAAAATCATACAATGTGATTTTCTGGATTTTTGTTTTAGATTCCGTCTCTCACAGTTGAAGTGTACCTAGGAAAACCTGCAAAATCAGCAGTGTATCAAATACTTGTTCTCCCCACTGTATGTGTTAAATACTCAGCAGTACAACATCCACATGTAATTCACATCTATATGGTATTATCTTCAGTTATGTAACCTTTATTTAACTAGGCAAGTCAGTTAGGCAAGAACAAATTCTTATTTACAATGACGGCCTACACCGGCCAAATTGTGTGCCCCCTTATGGGACTCCCAATCACAACCGGATGTGATACAGCTTGGATTTGAACCAGGGACTGTAGTGACACCTCTTGCACTGAGATGCAGTGCCTTAGACCGCTGCGCCACTCAGGAGCCCAAATGTCCACATTTTGGCTTTCCAGAAAAAAACCTTCCTGTATACTTTCTCACCTTCAACACACACACACGCACGCACGCACACGCACGCACGCACACGCGCACACACACACACACACACGCTGTGAGATGAATGGGGTGTGTTGACCTCCATATGTTTCCCATTTGTAGTCAGTCACACATGAGCATGTTCCTCAGACGCATTAGGTTAGATTCCTCTGACAGCGCTCCTGTAAATTACATACCCTTAGACAGATAGTGTGTGTGTGGCTGTCCGGCCTTTTCTGTGTGGACGTTTTTAACTATACTTGGGGGACCAACTGAGGACACTTTCTTGGTCCCTACAAGGTCAAATGCTATTTCTAGGGGTATAGGTTTAAGGTTAGAATTAGGGTTAGGAGCTAGTGTTCGGTATCTCTCTCTTCTCTCTCTCCTCTCTCTCCTATCTCTCTTCTCTCTCTCTTTTCTCTCTCTCTCCTATCTCTTCTCTCTCCCCTATCTCTTCTCTCTCCCTCCTATCTCTTCTCTCTCTCCCCTATCTCTTCTCTCTCTCATATCTCTCTCTTCTCTCTCTCCTATCTCTCTCATATCTCTCTCCTATCTCTCTCCTATCTCTTCTCTCTCCCCCCTATCCCTTCTCTCTCCCCCCTATCTCTTCTCTCTCTCATATCTCTCTAAAGGTCCCTTTCACGCCACCTATTTCCCCCTCGTTTTGACGACACCTCTTCTCACGCCAACTCTCATGCAGCTGTTCACGATGTATCACCAAGGAAACCTCTTAACCCTTGACATCAGAAACACAAATTTCCACACACACACACACGCACACACCACATACACGCTTATTGGAAATGTGTTAAAGAATCATACTCCTTTTTCCCACGTACCCCGTGGCCTCTCCTTGTTGGCCCCACAAGGACACGGTGAATTTGGGCATCAAATGAGAAAGCTGGAGAGGGAGGAGAGGGAGGAGAGGGAGGAGAGGGAGAGAGAGAGAGAGAGAGAGAGAGAGAGAGAGAGAGAGAGAGAGAGAGAGAGAGAGAGAGAGAGAGAGAGAGAGAGAGAGAGAGAGAGAGAGAGAGAGGAATGGGTTATTCACGTCTGTTTTTCTCCTTTACACACTGTTGAACACACCACCTGTTTGATCTAGTACACACTGAAGACAAACAGTTATTTACCATAGGTTTTGTATTGTGAATGTCTTTTAATATGTTTGTCATTTTTATGTTTCATGGTAGGTCTACTGGAAATTGAAAATAGTAGTTAGTCTCCATGAACAAAATGTTCAATTCTATAGGATACAGTAAAAATCGCACAGAGTCATTCGTGGGGGAAAAGGCTAGCTAGCACGGAATAGGAACGGAACTGTGCGGTCCCTAAACGACGCAGGCTCCCCTGTCCGTCCGTCAGTTAGGAAACCATGTAACTAGAACCATGTGTCTGGGTGAACACAGTATAATGTGTCTCTCATGGTCACAACCAGGAGAGGAGAGAGGATGAGAGGAGAGAGGAGGAGAGAGGATGATAGGAGAGAGGATGATAGGAGAGGGGAGAGGATGAGAGGAGAGGAGAAAGGATGATAAGAGAGGAGGGGAGGAGAGAGGATGAGAGGAGAGAGGATGAGAGGAGAGAGGATGAGAGGAGAGGATGATAGGGGAGAGGAGAGAGGATGGGAGGAGAGGACGAGAGGGGAGGAGAGGATGAGAGGGGAGGAGAGGATGAGAGGGGAGGAGAGGATGAGAGGGAGGGGAGGAGAGGATGATAGGAGAGGAGAGGAGGAGAGGATGAAAGGAGAGGAGAGGGGATGATAGGAGAGGAGAGAGGGTACAGGAGAGAGGATGATATGAGAGGAGAGAGGATGATATGAGAGGAGAGAGGATGATATGAGAGGAGAGGATGATAGGAGAGGAGAGAGGATGATAGGAGAGGAGGGAGGATGATAGGAGAGGAGAGAGGATGAGAGGAGAGGAAAGAGGATGATAAGAGAGAGAAGAGAGAGGAGGAGTGGATGAGAGGAGAGAGGATGGGAGGAAAGCAAGAGAGGATGATAGGAGATCAGAGGGGGGAGAGGATGATAGGAGAGGATAGTATGAGAGGAGAGGATGAGAGGATGATAGGAGAGGAGAAAGGATGATAGGAGAGGAGAGAGAGGATGATAGGAGAGGAGAGGGGATGATAGGAGAGGAGAGAGGATGATAGGAGAGGAGAGAGGATGATAGGAGAGGAGAGAGGATGATGGGAGAGGAGAGAGGATGATAGGAGAGGAGAGATGGGAGAGGAGAGAGGATGATAGGAGAGGAGAGAGGATGATAGGAGAGGAGAGAGGAGAGATGATGATAGGAGAGGAGAGAGGATGATGGGAGAGGAGAGAGGATGATAGGAGAGGAGAGAGGATGATGGGAGAGGAGAGAGGATGATAGGAGAGGAGAGAGGATGATGGGAGAGGAGAGATGATGATAGGAGAGGAGAGATGATGATAGGAGAGGAGAGAGGATGATGGGAGAGGAGAGGGAGGAATAGAGAGGAGAAGATTGGAGAGGTTATTATGCCTGCTACTAACTACTTGATTTACATTACACCAAGTTACATTGTCATGATCAGTAGGAAATAAGAATCAATAGGTATGGTTTGGTCAGTAAATGAAGAGTAGGTAAAAATGTTAACCAATTTTCAACCTCCATTCATTATCTCAAGTACCAAACCAGTGTCTACATATGTGAAAATGGGTTGTTTCTATGATCTGTGGTTAAAAAGATGCTTCTCTGTGACATGATAGGGTAGGATTAAAAGTTACAGAATAAATAATGTGAGGTTGAAAAGTCTCAGAGTTGCCTCACAAAGTCTCATAAAAGCAGAGCATGATTTTTATATAATTTATGGCTTTGTTTATGGGAAGTCGGATGTATGAATATGTTTTATACATTTTCCTTGTGTTACATACAGGACTGCTTTCAAAGAATGTCAGTAACATGTCTTAAAATATATATTCCTGGAAAATGTAGCTAACAATTCAAGAGACTGACATTTCTCTGATGTGAACTGACAGAATTTATTTTAGGCCCAGTGGGGTTTAATAACACAACTTTCCTGCTGTAGTAAATTCCTGTTGTTCTTCCTCCATCTGGAACTCTCCTCTTGTGTTCACTGACACAGCAACTCCAATCTGCACAGTGTGACTCTGTATATACCCTAACTCGTGATATGAGTGCTCAAGTTGAACTTTCACGCATACTGTATGTCCTAGTTACATCATGATCTATGCAGAAGTATGTGTATAAAGAAGTGTGCGTTTGTAACTGGATCGAGCCATGTACGGGCCGTATTTATGCATAATCTGTATGAGACAAAGTATTATTTCATTTACTTTTATTTTTATTCTATTCTATTTGAAATTATATTCTACTGACCCTACCCTACCCTACTCTACTCTACTCTACTCACCCTACTCTACTCACCCTACTCTACTCAACCTACTCTACCCTACTCTACTCACCCTACTCTACTCACTCTACTCTACTATACTCTACTCTACTCACCCTACTCACCCTACTCACACTCTACTCTACTCTACTCTACTCTACTCTACTCTTCTCTGAACTGACTCTATTCTAGGCCCAGTGGGGTTTCTAACTCAACTTTCCTGCTGTAGTCAACCTACCCTCCATCTGGAACTCTACTCTTGTCTTCACTGACACAGCAACTCAATCTGCACAGTGTGACTCTGTATATACCCTAACTCTGAGTGCTCTGAACTTTCTACGCTACTCTACTCTACATCATGATCTATCTATGTGTATAAAGAAGTGTGCGTTTGTAACTACTCAGCCCCTATTTATGCATAATCTACTATGAGACAAAGATTTCTCTTTTATTTTTATTCTATTCACCCTACTTTACCCTACTCTACTCTACTCTACTTTACTCACCCTACCCTACTCTACACTACACTACCCTATGCTACGCTACACTACTCACTCTACTCTACACTACCATACCCTACGCTACACTACACTACTCTACTCTACTCTACTCTACTCTACCCACCCTACTCTACTCTACTCTACACAACTCTACTCTACTCACTCAACTCACCCTACTTTACCCGACTCTACTCTACTCACCCTACCCTACTCTACACTACCCTACTCTACCCTACGCTACACTACTCCACCCTACTCTACTCTACCCACCATACTCTACACTACCCTACACTACCCTACTCTACTCACCCTACCGTACTCTACACTACCCTACTCTACCCTACGCTACACTACTCTACTCTACCCTACTCTACTCTACCCACCATACTCTACACTACCCTACACTACCCTACTCTACTCACCCTACTCTACACTACTCTACCCTACTCTACCCACCATACTATACTCTACTCTACCCTACCATACTCTACTCACCCTACTCTACTCTACTCACCTTACTCTACTCACCCTACTCTACTCTACACTACTCTACTCTACCCTACTCTACTCTACCCACCATACTATACTCTACTCTACTCTACACTACCCTGCTCTACTCGACTCACCCTACTCTACTCTACTCTACTCTACTCTACTCTACTCTACTCTACTCTACTCTACTCTACTCTACTCTACTCACCTTACTCTACTCTACTCTACTCACCCTACTCTACTCTACTCTACTCTACTCACCCTACTCTACTCTACTCTGGTCACGCTACTCTACTCTACTCTACTCTACTCTACTCTACTCTACTCTACTCTACCCTACTCTACTCTACTCTACTCTACTCTACTCTACTCACCCTACTTTACCCTACCCTACTCTACTCTACTCTACACTACCCTACTCCACCCTACGCTACGCTACACTACTCCACCCGACTCTACTCACCCTACTCTACTCACCCTACTCTACTCTACTCTACTCACCGTATTCTACTCTACTCTACTCACCCTACTTTACCCTACTCCACTCGCCCTACTCTACTCACCCTACTCTACATGACTCTACTTACCCTACCCTACTCTACTCACACTACTCTACTCACCCTACTCTACCCTACTCTACTCTACACTACCCTACTATACCCTATGCTACACTACACTCCTCTAACCTACTCTACTCTACTCACTCTACTCTACTCACCCTAATCTACTCTACTCTACTCACCCTACCCTACTCTACTCTACTCTACTCACCATACTCTACTCTACTCTACTCACTCTACTCTACCCTACTCTACTCTACTCTACTCCACTCTACTCACCCTACCCTACTCTACTCTACTCTACACTACCATACCCTACGCTACGCTACACTACACTACACTACACTACACTACACTACACTACACTACACTACTCTACTCACCCTACTCTACTCTACTCACCCTACTCTACTCTACTCACTCTACTCTACTCTACTCACTTTACCCTACCCTACTCTACTCTACACTACCCTACTCACCCTACTTTACCCTACTCTACTCTACTCACCCTACCCTACTCTATTCGACACTACTCTACACTACCCTACCATACACTACTCTACACTACTCTACCCTACCCTACTCTGCCCTACTCACCCTACCCTACTCTACCCTACACTACCCTACTGTACTGTACTGTACTCTACCCTACTCTACCCTAATTTACACTACTCTACTCTACTCTATCACACCTCACTCCATTCCATTCTCTCCTCTCTCTCACCAGGTAATGGGGCTGTTGAACCCAGGAGGAGTACCCCACCAGCCCAGCCACCAGAGTGACTTTGCCCTCTCTCCCCTGACCGGAGGGCTTGAGCCCGGGGTTGGCATGGCGGCCAGCTGCCACGGCTCCCAACGGGGCTTGGAGGGTCTGCCAGGCCTGACCAGCATGCCCAGCTCCCAGTCCTACTGCCCACCCACCTACAGCTCGCCAGCCTACGCCATGGAACACCACCCCTCCTACCAGTACGGACAGTACGGACAAAGCAAGGTGGGTTTTTGAACTAGGAATATTATGTACGGTTTATTGTAGCACTGGGACTGTTAGTAACATGTTTTATTGTAGCACTGGGACTGTTAGTAACATGTTTTATTGTATCACTGGGACTGTTAGTAACATGTTTTATTGTAGCACTGGGACTGTTAGTAACATGTTTTATTGTATCACTGGGACTGTTAGCAACATGTTTTATTGTAGCACTGGGACTGTTAGTAACATGTTTTATTGTAGCACTGGGACTGTTAGTAACGTGTTTTATTGTAGCACTGGGACTGTTAGTAACATGTTTTATTGTAGCACTGGGACTGTTAGCAACATGTTTTATTGTAGCACTGGGACTGTTAGTAACATGTTTTATTGTAGCACTGGGACTGTTAGTAACATGTTTTATTGTAGCACTGGGACTGTTAGCAACATGTTTTATTGTAGCACAGGGACTGTTAGTAACATGTTTTATTGTAGCACTGGGACTGTTAGTAACATGTTTTATTGTAGCACTGGGACTGTTAGTAACATGTTTTATTGTAGCACTGGGACTGTTAGTAACATGTTTTATTGTAGCACTGGGACTGTTAGTAACATGTTTTATTGTAGCACTGGGACTGTTAGCAACATGTTTTATTGTAGCACTGGGACTGTTAGTAACATGTTTTATTGTATCACTGGGACTGTTAGTAACATGTTTTATTGTAGCACTGGGACTGTTAGTAACATGTTTTATTGTAGCACTGGGACTGTTAGTAACATGTTTTATTGTAGCACTGGGACTGTTAGTAACATGTTTTATTGTAGCACTGGGACTGTTAGTAACATGTTTTATTGTAGCACTGGGACTGTTAGCAACATGTTTTATTGTAGCACTGGGACTGTTAGTAACATGTTTTATTGTAGCACTGGGACTGTTAGCAACATGTTTTATTGTAGCACTGGGACTGTTAGTAACATGTTTTATTGTAGCACTGGGACTGTTAGGAACATGTTTTATTGTAGCACTGGGACTGTTAGTAACATGTTTTATTGTAGCACTGGGACTGTTAGTAACATGTTTTATTGTAGCACTGGGACTGTTAGCAACATGTTTTATTGTAGCACTGGGACTGTTAGTAACATGTTTTATTGTAGCACTGGGACTGTTAGCAACATGTTTTATTGTAGCACTGGGACTGTTAGTAACATGTTTTATTGTAGCACTGGGACTGTTAGCAACATGTTTTATTGTAGCACTGGGACTGTTAGTAACATGTTTTATTGTAGCACTGGGACTGTTAGTAACATGTTTTATTGTAGCACTGGGACTGTTAGTAACATGTTTTATTGTAGCACTGGGACTGTTAGTAACATGTTTTATTGTAGCACTGGGACTGTTAGTAACATGTTTTATTGTAGCACTGGGACTGTTAGTAACATGTTTTATTGTAGCACTGGGACTGTTAGTAACATGTTTTATTGTAGCACTGGGACTGTTAGTAACATGTTTTATTGTAGCACTGGGACTGTTAGTAACATGTTTTATTGTAGCACTGGGACTGTTAGTAACATGTTTTATTGTAGCACTGGGACTGTTAGTAACATGTTTTATTGTAGCACTGGGACTGTTAGTAACATGTTTTATTGTAGCACTGGGACTGTTAGTAACATGTTTTATTGTAGCACTGGGACTGTTAGTAACATGTTTTATTGTAGCACTGGGACTGTTAGCAACATGTTTTATTGTAGCACTGGGACTGTTAGTAACATGTTTTATTGTAGCACTGGGACTGTTAGTAACATGTTTTATTGTAGCACTGGGACTGTTAGCAACATGTTTTATTGTAGCACTGGGACTGTTAGTAACATGTTTTATTGTAGCACTGGGACTGTTAGTAACATGTTTTATTGTAGCACTGGGACTGTTAGTTTTAACATGTTTTATTGTAGCACTGGGACTGTTAGTAACATGTTTTATTGTAGCACTGGGACTGTTAGTAACATGTTTTATTGTAGCACTGGGACTGTTAGCAACATGTTTTATTGTAGCACTGGGACTGTTAGTAACATGTTTTATTGTATCACTGGGACTGTTAGTAACATGTTTTATTGTAGCACTGGGACTGTTAGTAACATGTTTTATTGTAGCACTGGGACTGTTAGTAACATGTTTTATTGTAGCACTGGGACTGTTAGTAACATGTTTTATTGTAGCACTGGGACTGTTAGTAACGTGTTTTATTGTAGCACTGGGACTGTTAGTAACATGTTTTATTGTAGCACTGGGACTGTTAGTAACATGTTTTATTGTAGCACTGGGACTGTTAGTAACATGTTTTATTGTATCACTGGGACTGTTAGTAACATGTTTTATTGTATCACTGGGACTGTTAGTAACATGTTTTATTGTAGCACTGGGACTGTTAGTAACATGTTTTATTGTAGCACTGGGACTGTTAGTAACATGTTTTATTGTAGCACTGGGACTGTTAGTAACATGTTTTATTGTATCACTGGGACTGTTAGTAACATGTTTTATTGTAGCACTGGGACTGTTAGTAACATGTTTTATTGTATCACTGGGACTGTTAGTAACGTGTTTTATTGTATCACTGGGACTGTTAGTAACGTGTTTTATTGTATCACTGGGACTGTTAGTAACATGTTTTATTGTAGCACTGGGACTGTTAGTAACGTGTTTTATTGTAGCACTGGGACTGTTAGTAACGTGTTTTATTGTATCACTGGGACTGTTAGTAACGTGTTTTATTGTAGCACTGGGACTGTTAGTAACATGTTTTATTGTATCACTGGGACTGTTAGTAACGTGTTTTATTGTAGCACTGGGACTGTTAGCAACATGTTTTATTGTATCACTGGGACTGTTAGCAACATGTTTTATTGTAGCACTGGGACTGTTAGTAACATGTTTTATTGTATCACTGGGACTGTTAGTAACATGTTTTATTGTAGCACTGGGACTGTTAGCAACATGTTTTATTGTAGCACTGGGACTGTTAGTAACGTGTTTTATTGTATCACTGGGACTGTTAGTAACATGTTTTATTGTAGCACTGGGACTGTTAGCAACATGTTTTATTGTATCACTGGGACTGTTAGTAACGTGTTTTATTGTAGCACTGGGACTGTTAGTAACATGTTTTATTGTAGCACTGGGACTGTTAGCAACATGTTTTATTGTAGCACTGGGATTGTTAGTAATATATATATATATGTGTGTGTATTTGTATGTGGTTATTTTATACACATTTGATGTTTGAATGCATTGATTGCAACTCATTCTGAAAAGAATGTCTGTTAAAATATCTTTATGAAAGACGCATTAGATTAGCATTAAAGGTATACTAGCTCCATTCATTTCTACATACCCTACAATCTCCCATGATTAGAGACCATACTCAAGGTTTAGATTTTCAGAATAATAACCCATGTTAATTGCAAAGGCCAACAAATCAGGCGGTGACATTACACATATGTCAGAGACACGGCTAGTAGTCGAGGGGGCACTTCAGTTTCCATTACTATTACCTGTGAGCATTTACCCACACCATATATCTACATGACCAGATACAGAAGTATGTCGGTTGGCCTCTCTCCCCCATAACCATCAGCCTGTGACCTTTCACGAACCTGTGTGATGAGCTGGACCATCAAACCCTCCGCTCGTTCACCTAGCCATGTAATTACCCCTCGGTAACGAAGATACCTCCCCAAATCAAAGGAGCGGCTTCCCCAAAGCATGTTTGACAGGCGGGGGAGGAGGAGGGAGAGTTAGTGGGGTGGGGTGAGGGGCGGGGGAGGCACACTACCACATGTTGACTGGCCCGTCAGTAGCGGCATCTTGATGTCATTAATTTGGGGAGGTCCAAGCTGGGGACCCATGTGCAAGCAGCTCGTGAGGGTAGGGGTAGGGGGTTGTTGGTAAGAGAGAGTTGGGTGGAAGGTGGGGTTGAGAGGGGGTCTTTTTAACGGGGAGCGAAATGGCCTTTGGCAGGCAGGGATTGGAAACATGTGTCCCTGTGGAGGTCAGATGCAGTCTGAGTTGTTATTGATCACTGGAGCAGAGCCACAGCCAGGACCAACGTAGCCAGGACCAACGTGGCCAGGACCAACGTGGCCAGGACCAACGTGGCCAGGACCGGCCAGGACCAACGTGGCCAGGACCAACGTGGGGGCCAGGACCAACGTGGGGGCCAGGACCAACGTGGCCAGGACCAACGTGGGGGCCAGGACCAACGTGGGGGCCAGGACCAACGTGGGGGCCAGGACCAACGTGGCCAGGACCAACGTGGGGGCCAGGACCAACGTGGCCAGGACCAACGTGGCCAGGACCAACGTGGCCAGGACCAACGTGGCCAGGACCAACGTGGGGGCCAGGACCAACGTGGGGGCCAGGACCAACGTGGCCAGGACCAACGTGGGGGCCAGGACCAACGTGGCCAGGACCAACGTGGGGGCCAGGACCAACGTGGGGGCCAGGACCAACGTGGGGGCCAGGACCAACGTGGGGGCCAGGACCAACGTGGCCAGGACCAACGTGGGGGCCAGGACCAACGTGGCCAGGACCAACGTGGCCAGGACCAACGTGGCCAGGACCAACGTGGGGGCCAGGACCAACGTGGCCAGGACCAACGTGGCCAGGACCAACGTGGGGGCCAGGACCAACGTGGCCAGGACCAACGTGGCCAGGACCAACGTGGGGGCCAGGACCAACCAACGTGGGGCCAGGACCAACGTGGGGGCCAGGACCAACGTGGGGGCCAGGACCAACGTGGCCAGGACCAACGTGGCCAGGACCGTGGCCAGGACCAGCGTGGGGGCCAGGACCAACGTGGGGGCCAGGACCAACGTGGGGGCCAGGACCAACGTGGGGGCCAGGCCAGGACCAACGTGGCCAGGACCAACGGGGCCAGGACCAACGTGGGGGCCAGGACCAACGTGGCCAGGACCAACGTGGGGGCCAGGACCAACGTGGCCAGGACCAACGTGGCCAGGACCAACGTGGGGGCCAGGACCAACGTGGCCAGGACCAACGTGGCCAGGACCAACGTGGGGGCCAGGACCAACGTGGCCAGGACCAACGTGGGGGCCAGGACCAACGTGGCCAGGACCAACGTGGCCAGGACCAACGTGGCCAGGACCAACGTGGGGGCCAGGACCAACGTGGCCAGGACCAACGTGGCCAGAGCCAACGTGGCCAGGACCAACGTGGCCAGGACCAACGTGGCCAGGACCAACGTGGCCAGGGCAGGCAGGCCAACCAACTCTAACTCTCCCCAGTACAGTACAGCCCAGCCAAAGGGGAAAGCACCAGATCTGCCTCTCTTTAACTCCCTCACCCCCTCTCGCCCTCTTCCTTACATCCTCCATTCTCTCTACCTCTCACTGCTCTCGTCAACACCTTCACCCACTATTTACCCCTCTCATCCATCAGACATGATGACTTAAATGTAAACGTAATGTAAATGTAACCCTGACACAGGAGGTAGATACTGACATGATGTAACCCTGACACAGGAGGTAGACACTGACATTATGTTATCATGACACAGGAGGTAGACACTGACATGATGTAACCCTGACACAGGAGGTAGATACTGACATGATGTAACCCTGACACAGGAGGTAGATACTGACACGATGTAACCCTGACACAGGAGGTAGTTACTGACACAATGTAACCCTGACACAGGAGGTAGACACTGACACGATGTAACCCTGACACAGGAGGTAGATACTGACACGATGTAACCCTGACACAGGAGGTAGATACTGACATGATGTAACCCTGACACAGGAGGTAGATACTGACATGATGTAACCCTAACACAGGAGGTAGATACTGACACGATGTAACCCTGACACAGGAGGTAGATACTGACATGATGTAACCCTGACACAGGAGGTATATACTGACATGATGTAACCCTGACACAGGAGGTAGATACTGACACGATGTAACCCTGACACAGGAGGTAGATACTGACATGATGTTATCATGACACAGGAGGTAGATACTGACACGATGTAACCCTGACACAGGAGGTAGACACTGACATGATGTAACCCTCACACAGGAGGTAGATACTGACATGATGTTATCATGACACAGGAGGTAGATACTGACACGATGTTACCCTGACACAGGAGGTAGACACTGACATGATTTTACCCTGACACAGGAGGTAGACACTGACATGATGTTATCATGACACAGGAGGTAGATACTGACATGATGTTATCATGACACAGGAGGTAGACACTGACATGATGTAACCCTGACACAGGAGGTAGGCACTGACATGATGTTATCATGACACAGGAGGTAGACACTGACATGATGTTACCCTGACACAGGAGGTAGACACTGACATGATGTTATCATGACACAGGAGGTAGGCACTGACATGATGTTATCATGACACAGGAGGTAGACACTGACATGATGTTATCATGACACAGGAGGTAGACACTGACATGATGTTATCATGACACAGGAGGTAGACACTGACATGATGTTATCATGACACAGGAGGTAGATACTGACATGATGTTATCATGACACAGGAGGTAGACACTGACATGATGTAACCCTGACACAGGAGGTAGACACTGACATGATGTAACCCTGTCACAGGAGGTAGACACTGACATGATGTTATCATGACACAGGAGGTAGACACTGACATGATGTTATCCTGACACAGGAGGTAGACACTGACATTATGTTATCATGACACAGGAGGTAGATACTGACATGATGTTATCATGACACAGGAGGTAGATACTGACATGATGTTATCATGACACAGGAGGTAGACAGTGACATGATGTTACCCTGTCACAGGAGGTAGACACTGACATGATGTTATCATGACACAGGAGGTAGACAGTGACATGATGTTACCCTGACATAGGAGGTAGATACTGACATGATGTTACCCTGTCACAGGAGGTAGACACTGACATGATGTTATCATGACACAGGAGGTAGATAGTGACATGATGTTACCCTGACACAGGAGGTAGACACTGACATGATGTAACCCTGAGACAGGAGGTAGACACTGACATGATGTTATCATGACACAGGAGGTAGACACTGACATGATGTTATCATGACACAGGAGGTAGACAGTGACATGATGTTACCCTGACACAGGAGGTAGACACTGACATGATGTAACCCTGAGACAGGAGGTAGACACTGACATGATGTTATCATGACACAGGAGGTAGACACTGACATGATGTAACCCTGACACAGGAGGTAGACACTGACATGATGTTACCCTGACACAGGAGGTAGACACTGACATGATGTAACCCTGACACAGGAGGTAGATACTGACATGATGTAACCCTGACACAGGAGGTAGACACTGACATGATGTTACCCTGACACAGGAGGTAGACACTGACATGATGTTACCCTGTCACAGGAGGTAGACACTGACATGATGTTACCCTGTCACAGGAGGTAGACACTGACATGATGTTACCCTGTCACAGGAGGTAGACACTGACATGATGTTACCCTGTCACAGGAGGTAGACACTGACATGATGTTATCATGACACAGGAGGTAGGCACTGACATGATGTTACCCTGACATAGGAGGTAGACACTGACATGACGTTATCATGACACAGGAGGTAGACACTGACATGATGTTATCATGACACAGGAGGTAGATACTGACATGATGTTATCATGACACAGGAGGTAGACACTGACATGATGTAACCCTGACACAGGAGGTAGATACTGACCTGATGTAATCATGACACAGGAGGTAGACACTGATATGATGTTATCATGACACAGGAGGTAGACACTGATATGATGTTATCATGACACAGGAGGTAGACACTGACATGATGTAACCCTGACACAGGAGGTAGATACTGACATGATGTTACCCTGTCACAGGAGGTAGACACTGACATGATGTTATCATGACACAGGAGGTAGATACTGACATGATGCTATCATGACACAGGAGGTAGGCACTGACATGATGTTATCATGACACAGGAGGTAGATACTGACATGATGCTATCATGACACAGGAGGTAGACACTGACATGATGTTATCATGACACAGGAGGTAGACACTGACATGATGTTATCATGACACAGGAGGTAGATACTGACATGATGCTATCATGACACAGGAGGTAGGCACTGACATGATGTTATCATGACACAGGAGGTAGACACTGACATGACGTTATCATGACACAGGAGGTAGACACTGACATGATGTTATCATGACACAGGAGGTAGATACTGACATGATGTTATCATGACACAGGAGGTAGATACTGACATGATGTTATCATGACACAGGAGGTAGACACTGACATGATGTAACCCTGACACAGGAGGTAGACACTGACATGATGTTATCATGACACAGGAGGTAGATACTGACATGATGTTATCATGACACAGGAGGTAGATACTGACATGATGTTATCATGACACAGGAGGTAGATACTGACATGATGTTATCATGACACAGGAGGTAGATACTGACATGATGTTATCATGACACAGGAGGTAGATACTGACATGATGTTATCATGACACAGGAGGTAGATACTGACATGATGTTATCATGACACAGGAGGTAGATACTGACATGATGTTATCATGACACAGGAGGTAGACACTGACATGATGTAACCCTGACACAGGAGGTAGATACTGACATGATGTTATCATGACACAGGAGGTAGATACTGACATGATGTTATCATGACACAGGAGGTAGATACTGACATGATGTTATCATGACACAGGAGGTAGACACTGACATGATGTTACCCTGTCACAGGAGGTAGACACTGACATGATGTAACCCTGACACAGGAGGTAGACACTGACATGATGTAACCCTGACACAGGAGGTAGACACTGACATGATGTTATCATGACACAGGAGGTAGATACTGTCATGATGTTATCATGCCACAGGAGGTAGACACTGACATGATGTAACCCTGACACAGGAGGTAGACACTGACATGATGTTATCATGACACAGGAGGTAGATACTGACATGATGTAACCCTGACACAGGAGGTAGACACTGACATGATGTTATCATGACACAGGAGGTAGGCACTGACATGATGTTATCCTGACACAGGAGGTAGACACTGACATGATGTTATCCTGACACAGGAGGTAGACACTGACATGATGTTATCATGACACAGGAGGTAGACACTGACATGATGTTATCATGACACAGGAGGTAGACACTGACATGATGTTATCATGACACAGGAGGTAGATACTGACATGATGTTATCATGACACAGGAGGTAGACACTGACATGATGTAACCCTGACACAGGAGGTAGACACTGACATGATGTTATCATGACACAGGAGGTAGACACTGACATGATGTTATCATGACACAGGAGGTAGATAGACATGATGTTATCATGACACATGATGTTACATGATGATGACACAGGAGGTAGATACTGACATGATGTTATCATGACACAGGAGGTAGATACTGACATGATGTTATCATGACACAGGAGGTAGATACTGACATGATGTTATCATGACACAGGAGGTAGATACTGACATGATGTTATCATGACACAGGAGGTAGACACTGACATGATGTTATCATGACACAGGAGGTAGACACTGACATGATGTAACCCTGACACACTGACATGATGTTATCATGACACAGGAGGTAGATACTGACATGATGTTATCATGACACAGGAGGTAGATACTGACATGATGTTATCATGACACAGGAGGTAGACACTGACATGATGTTACCCTGTCACAGGAGGTAGACACTGACATGATGTAACCCTGACACAGGAGGTAGACACACAGGAGGTAGACACTGACATGATGTAACCCTGACACAGGAGGTAGACACTGACATGATGTTATCATGACACAGGAGGTAGATACTGTCATGATGTTATCATGCCACAGGAGGTAGACACTGACATGATGTAACCCTGACACAGGAGGTAGATACTGACATGATGTTATCATGACACAGGAGGTAGATACTGACATGATGTAACCCTGACACAGGAGGTAGACACTGACATGATGTTATCATGACACAGGAGGTAGGCACTGACATGATGTTATCCTGACACAGGAGGTAGACACTGACATTATGTTATAATGACACAGGAGGTAGACACTGATATGATGTAACCCTGACACAGGAGGTAGACACTGACATGATGTTATCCTGACACAGGAGGTAGACACTGACATGATGTTATCATGACACAGGAGGTAGGCACTGACATGATGTTATCCTGACACAGGAGGTAGACACTGACATGATGTTATCATGACACAGGAGGTAGACACTGACATGATGTAACCCTGACACAGGAGGTAGATACTGACATGATGTTATCATGACACAGGAGGTCGATACTGACATGATGTAACCCTGACACAGGAGGTAGACACTGACATGATGTTATCATGACACAGGAGGTAGGCACTGACATGATGTTATCATGACACAGGAGGTAGACACTGACATGATGTTACCCTGACACAGGAGGTAGACACTGACATGACGTTTTTATGACACAGGAGGTAGACACTGACATGATGTTACCCTGACACAGGAGGTAGACACTGACATGATGTAACCCTGACACAGGAGGTAGACACTGACATGACGTTTTTATGACACAGGAGGTAGACACTGACATGATGTTATCATGACACAGGAGGTAGACACTGACATGATGTTATCATGACACAGGAGGTAGACACTGACATGATGTTATCATGACACAGGAGGTAGACACTGACATGATGTTATCATGACACAGGAGGTAGATACTGACATGATGTAACCCTGACACAGGAGGTAGACACTGACATGATGTTATCATGACACAGGAGGTAGACACTGACATGATGTTATCCTGACACAGGAGGTAGACACTGACATGATGTAACCCTGACACAGGAGGTAGACACTGACATGACGTTTTTATGACACAGGAGGTAGACACTGACATGATGTTATCATGACACAGGAGGTAGACACTGACATGATGTTATCATGACACAGGAGGTAGACACTGACATGATGTTATCATGACACAGGAGGTAGACACTGACATGATGTTATCATGACACAGGAGGTAGATACTGACATGATGTAACCCTGACACAGGAGGTAGACACTGACATTATGTTATCATGACACAGGAGGTAGACACTGACATGATGTTACCCTGACACAGGAGGTAGACACTGACATGATGTTACCCTGTCACAGGAGGTAGACACTGACATTATGTTATCATGACACAGGAGGTAGACACTGACATGATGTTACCCTGTCACAGGAGGTAGACACTGACATTATGTTATCATGACACAGGAGGTAGACACTGACATGATGTTATCATGACACAGGAGGTAGACAGTGACATGATGTAACCCTGACACAGGAGGTAGACACTGACATTATGTTATCATGACACAGGAGGTAGACACTGACATGATGTTACCCTGACACAGGAGGTAGACACTGACATGATGTTACCCTGTCACAGGAGGTAGACACTGACATGATGTAACCCTGACACAGGAGGTAGATACTGACATGATGTTATCATGACACAGGAGGTAGACACTGACATGATGTTACCCTGTCACAGGAGGTAGATACTGACATGATGTTATCATGACACAGGAGGTAGACACTGACATGATGTAACCCTGACACAGGAGGTAGACACTGACATGATGTTATCCTGACACAGGAGGTAGACACTGACATTATGTTATCATGACACAGGAGGTAGACACTGACATGATGTTACCCTGACACAGGAGGTAGACACTGACATGATGTTACCCTGTCACAGGAGGTAGACACTGACATGATGTTATCATGACACAGGAGGTAGATACTGTCATGATGTTATCATGACACAGGAGGTAGACACTGACATGATGTAACCCTGACACAGGAGGTAGACACTGACATGATGTTATCATGACACAGGAGGTAGACACTGACATGATGTAACCCTGACACAGGAGGTAGATACTGACATGATGTTATCATGACACAGGAGGTCGATACTGACATTATGTTATCATGACACAGGAGGTAGACACTGACATGATGTAACCCTGACACAGGAGGTAGACACTGACATGATGTTATCATGACACAGGAGGTAGACACTGACATGATGTAACCCTGACACAGGAGGTAGATACTGACATGATGTTATCATGACACAGGAGGTAGACACTGACATGATGTAACCCTGACACAGGAGGTAGACACTGACATGATGTTATCATGACACAGGAGGTAGACACTGACATGATGTTACCATGATGTTACATGACACTGTGTCACAGGAGGTAGACACTGACATGATGTAACCCTGACACAGGAGATAGACACTGACATGATGTAACCCTGACACAGGAGGTAGACACTGACATGATGTAACCCTGACACAGGAGGTAGACACTGACATGATGTAACCCTGACACAGGAGGTAGACACTGACATGATGTAACCCTGACACAGGAGGTAGACACTGACATGATGTAACCCTGACACAGGAGGTAGATACTGACATGATGTTATCATGACACAGGAGGTCGATACTGACATGATGTAACCCTGACACAGGAGGTAGACACTGACATGATGTTATCATGACACAGGAGGTAGGCACTGACATGATGTTATCATGACATAGGAGGTAGACACTGACATGATGTTACCCTGACACAGGAGGTAGACACTGACATGATGTAACCCTGACACAGGAGGTAGACACTGACATGACGTTATCATGACACAGGAGGTAGACACTGACATGATGTTATCATGACACAGGAGGGGGTAGACACTGACATGATGTTATCATGACACAGGAGGTAGACACTGACATGATGTTATCATGACACAGGAGGTAGACACTGACATGATGTTATCATGACACAGGAGGTAGATACTGACATGATGTAACCCTGACACAGGAGGTAGACACTGACATTATGTTATCATGACACAGGAGGTAGACACTGACATGATGTTACCCTGACACAGGAGGTAGACACTGACATGATGTTACCCTGTCACAGGAGGTAGACACTGACATGATGTTATCATGACACAGGAGGTAGACACTGACATGATGTTACCCTGACACAGGAGGTAGACACTGACATGATGTTACCCTGTCACAGGAGGTAGACACTGACATGATGTTATCATGACACAGGAGGTAGACACTGACATGATGTTATCCTGACACAGGAGGTAGACACTGACATTATGTTATCATGACACAGGAGGTAGACACTGACATGATGTTATCATGACACAGGAGGTAGACACTGACATGATGTAACCCTGACACAGGAGGTAGACACTGACATGATGTTATCCTGACACAGGAGGTAGACACTGACATTATGTTACCCTGACACAGGAGGTAGACACTGACATGATGTTACCCTGATACAGGAGGTAGACACTGACATGATGTAACCCTGACACAGGAGGTAGATGACATGATGACATGACGTTTTTATGACACAGGAGGTAGACACTGACATGATGTTATCATGACACAGGAGGTAGACACTGACATGATGTTATCATGACACAGGAGGTAGACACTGACATGATGTGACACAGGAGGTAGACACTGACATGATGACACAGGAGGTAGATACTGACATGATGTAACCCTGACACAGGAGGTAGACACTGACATTATGTTATCATGACACAGGAGGTAGACACTGACATGATGTTACCCTGACACAGGAGGTAGACACTGACATGATGTTACCCTGTCACAGGAGGTAGACACTGACATTATGTTATCATGACACAGGAGGTAGACACTGACATGATGTTACCCTGACACAGGAGGTAGACACTGACATGATGTTACCCTGTCACAGGAGGTAGACACTGACATTATGTTATCATGACACAGGAGGTAGACACTGACATGATGTTACCCTGTCACAGGAGGTAGACACTGACATTATGTTATCATGACACAGGAGGTAGACACTGACATGATGTTATCATGACACAGGAGGTAGACAGTGACATGATGTAACCCTGACACAGGAGGTAGACAGACACTGACATTATGTTATCATGACACAGGAGGTAGACACTGACATGATGTTACCCTGACACAGGAGGTAGACACTGACATGATGTTACCCTGTCACAGGAGGTAGACACTGACATGATGTAACCCTGACACAGGAGGTAGATACTGACATGATGTTATCATGACACAGGAGGTAGACACTGACATGATGTTACCCTGTCACAGGAGGTAGATACTGACATGATGTTATCATGACACAGGAGGTAGACACTGACATGATGTAACCCTGACACAGGAGGTAGACACTGACATGATGTTATCCTGACACAGGAGGTAGACACTGACATTATGTTATCATGACACAGGAGGTAGACACTGACATGATGTTACCCTGACACAGGAGGTAGACACTGACATGATGTTACCCTGTCACAGGAGGTAGACACTGACATGATGTTATCATGACACAGGAGGTAGATACTGTCATGATGTTATCATGACACAGGAGGTAGACACTGACATGATGTAACCCTGACACAGGAGGTAGACACTGACATGATGTTATCATGACACAGGAGGTAGACACTGACATGATGTAACCCTGACACAGGAGGTAGATACTGACATGATGTTATCATGACACAGGAGGTCGATACTGACATTATGTTATCATGACACAGGAGGTAGACACTGACATGATGTAACCCTGACACAGGAGGTAGACACTGACATGATGTTATCATGACACAGGAGGTAGACACTGACATGATGTAACCCTGACACAGGAGGTAGATACTGACATGATGTTATCATGACACAGGAGGTAGACACTGACATGATGTAACCCTGACACAGGAGGTAGACACTGACATGATGTTATCATGACACAGGAGGTAGACACTGACATGATGTTACCCTGTCACAGGAGGTAGACACTGACATGATGTAACCCTGACACAGGAGATAGACACTGACATGATGTAACCCTGACACAGGAGGTAGACACTGACATGATGTAACCCTGACACAGGAGGTAGATACTGACATGATGTAACCCTGACACAGGAGGTAGACACTGACATGATGTAACCCTGACACAGGAGGTAGTTACTGACATGATGTAACCCTGACACAGGAGGTAGACACTGACATGATGTTATCCTGACACAGGAGGTAGACACTGACATGATGTTATCCTGACACAGGAGGTAGACACTGACATGATGTTACCCTGACACAGGAGGTAGACACTGACATGATGTAACCCTGACACAGGAGGTAGACACTGACATGATGTAACCCTGACACAGGAGGTAGACACTGACATGATGTAACCCTGACACAGGAGGTAGACACTGACATGATGTTACCCTGACACAGGAGGTAGATACTGACATGATGTTACCCTGACACAGGAGGTAGACACTGACATGATGTTACCCTGACACAGGAGGTAGACACTGACATGATGTTATCCTGACACAGGAGGTAGACACTGACATGATGTTACCCTGACACAGGAGGTAGACACTGACATGATGTAACCCTGACACAGGAGGTAGACACTGACATGATGTAACCCTGACACAGGAGGTAGACACTGACATGATGTAACCCTGACACAGGAGGTAGACACTGACATGATGTAACCCTGACACAGGAGGTAGACACTGACATGATGTAACCCTGACACAGGAGGTAGATACTGACATGATGTTATCATGACACAGGAGGTCGATACTGACATGATGTAACCCTGACACAGGAGGTAGACACTGACATGATGTTATCATGACACAGGAGGTAGGCACTGACATGATGTTATCATGACACAGGAGGTAGACACTGACATGATGTTATCATGACATAGGAGGTAGACACTGGCATGACGTTATCATGACACAGGAGGTAGACACTGACATGATGTAATCATGACACAGGAGGTAGATAGTGACATGATGTTATCATGACACAGGAGGTAGATACTGTCATGATGTTATCATGACACAGGAGGTAGACATTGACATGATGTAACCCTGACACAGGAGGTAGATACTGACATGACATTATCATGACACAGGAGGTAGACACTGACATGATGTTACCCTGACACAGGAGGTAGATACTGACATGATGTTATCATGACACAGGAGGTAGATACTGACAAGATGTTATCATGACACAGGAGGTAGATACTGACATGATGTAACCCTGAGACAGGAGGTAGATACTGACATGATGTAACCCTGACACAGGAGGTAGATACTGACAAGATGTTATCATGACACAGGAGGTAGATACTTACATGATGTAACCCTGACACAGGAGGTAGATACTGACATGATGTAACCCTGACACAGGAGGTAGACACTGACATGATGTAAACCTGAGACAGGAGGTAGATACTGACATGATGTTACCCTGACACAGGAGGTAGACACTGACATGATGTAACCCTGACACAGGAGGTAGATACTGACAAGATGTTATCATGACACAGGAGGTAGATACTTACATGATGTAAACCTGACACAGGAGGTAGATACTGACATGATGTAACCCTGACACAGGAGGTAGACACTGACATGATGTAACCCTGACACAGGAGGTAGATACTGACAAGATGTTATCATGACACAGGAGGTAGATACTTACATGATGTAAACCTGACACAGGAGGTAGATACTGACATGATGTAAACCTGACACAGGAGGTAGATACTGACATGATGTAACCCTGACACAGGAGGTAGATACTGACAAGATGTTATCATGACACAGGAGGTAGATACTTACATGATGTAACCCTGACACAGGAGGTAGATACTGACATGATGTAACCCTGACACAGGAGGTAGACACTGACATGATGTAAACCTGAGACAGGAGGTAGATACTGACATGATGTTACCCTGACATAGGAGGTAGACACTGACATGATGTAACCCTGACACAGGAGGTAGACACTGACATGATGTAATCATGACACAGGAGGTAGACACTGACATGATGTAATCATGACACAGGAGGTAGACACTGACATGATGTAACCCTGACACAGGAGGTAGACACTGACATGATGTAATCCTGACACAGGAGGTAGACACTGACATGATGTTATCATGACACAGGAGGTAGACACTGACATGATGTAACCCTGACACAGGAGGTAGATACTGACATGATGTAATCATGACACAGGAGGTAGACACTGACATGAGGTTACCCTGACACAGGAGGTGGCGCCGAAGATTATGGCTAACGTTTTACATGCCCGTAACCAATTGTGCTATTTTGTTCATTTTTTTTTGCGTTGTTTGTAACTTTTTAAAAACTTTTTGGGAATATAATGTTGCTTCAACTGTTTCTTGTGACCGAAAATAACTTCTGGACATCAGAAATGGTTTTAATCACCACAAACTGGAAGAAGCTTCTTCCTTTAACTAGTCCAATTAGAAAGATATACTGCTCTCCCGGGAACAGGCCCAGATTCCCGTTGTTTGCGTGAAGAAAAGATGGAGGAAAAGAGGACGCAGATCGGGCTGCCTTTTGAGAATCCGTAGGCGAGCGAGTAAACTCCCACTGCCATCAATTCTACTTGCTGACATGCAATCATTGAAAAATACAATTGATGACCTACGATTACGATTATCCTACCAACGGGACATTAAGAACTGTAATGTCTTATGTTTCACCGAGTCGTGGCTGAATGACGACACTGATAATAAAGAGCTGGAGGGATTTTCAATGCACCGACAGAACAGAGAAGCTACGTCTGGTAAGCTTCTTGTCAATAACAGCTGGTGCGCGATGTCTAATATTAAAGAAGTCTCGAGGTATTGCTCGCCTGAGGTAGAGTACCTTATGATGAGCTGTAGACCACACTATCTACCAAGAGAGTTCTCATCTGCATTATTCATAGCTGTCTATTTACCACCACAGACCGATGCTGGCACTAAGACTGCACTCAACCAACTCTATGAGGCCATAAGCAAAGAAATAAATGCTCACACAGAAGCGCCGCTCCTAGTGGCCGGGGACTTTAATGCAAGCAAACTTAAATCAGTTTTACCAATTTTTTTTACCAGCATGTCACATGTGCAACCAGAGTGAAAAAAAACTAGACCACCTTTGCTCCACAAACAGAGATGCATAGAAAGCTCTCCCTCACTTTCCATTTGGCAAATCTGACCATAATATTATCCTCCGGATTCCTGCTTTCAAGCTAAAACAAATCCATACGCCTATAAGAAATCCCGCTATGCCCTCCGATGAACCATCAAACAAGGAAAGCGTCAATACAGGATTAAGATTGAATCCTATTACACCGGCTCTGACGCTTGTCGGATTTCTCAGGGCTTGAAAACTATTACGGACTACAGAGGGAAACCCAGACGCGAGCTGCCTAGTGACGCGAGCCTACCAGAAGAGCTAAATTACTTTTATGCTCGCTTCGAGGCAAGCAACACGGAAGCATGCACGAGAGCAACCGCTGTTCTGGATGACTGTGTAATAATGGTCTCAGTAGCCGATGTGAGCAAGACCTTTTAAACAGGTCAACATTCAAAAAGCCGCAGGGCCAGTTGGATGTGTACTCAAAGCATGCGTGGACCAACTGGCATGCGCGGAACAAGTGTCTTCACTGACATTTTCAACCTCTCCCTGACCGAGTCTGTAATACCTACATGTTTCAAGCAGACCACCATAGTCCTTGTGCCCAAGGAAGCTAAGGTAACCTGCCTAAATGATTACTGTCTGGTAGCACTCACGTCGGTAGCCATGAAGTGCTTTGAAAGGCTGGTCATGGCTTACATCAACAGCATCCTCCCAGATACCCTAGAGTAGACCCACTCCAATTCTCATACCGTCCCAACAGATCCACAGATGACGAAATCTCAATTGCACTCCACACTGCCCTTTCCCACCTGGACAAAAGGAACACCTATGTGAGAATGCTGTTCATTGACTACAGCTCAGCGTTCAACACCATAGTGCAAACAAAGCTTATCACTAAGCTAAGGACCCTGGGACTAAACACTTCACTCTGCAACTAGATCCTGGACTTCCTGACGGGCCGCCCCCAGGTGTGTGTACTTAGTCCCCTCCTGTACTCCCTGTTCACCCACGACTGGCCAAACACGACTCCAACATCATTAAGTTTGCTGACGTCACAACAGTGGAAGGCCTGATCACCGACAATGATGAGAGTGCCTATAGGGAGGAGGTTAGAAAACTGGCAGTATGGTGCCAGGACAACAACCTCTCCCTAAATGTGAGCAAGACAAAGGAGCTGATCATGGACTACAGGAAATCATCAACGGGGCTGTAGTGGAGCGGGTCGAGAATTTCAAGTTCCTTGGTGTCCACACCACCAACGATCTATCATGGTCCAAACACACCAAGACAGTCGTGAAGAGGGCACAACAAAACCTTTTCCCCCTCAGGAGACTGAAACGAGTTGGCATGGGTCCCCAGATCCTCAAAAAGTTCTACAGCTGCACCATTAACAGCATTCTGACCGGTTGCATCACTGCCTGTAATGGCAACTGCTCGGCATCTGACTGTAAGACGCTACAGAGGGTAGTACATACGGCCCAGTACATCACTGGGGCCAAGCTTCCTGCCATCCAGGAATAGATGATGTAAGAGGAAAGCCCATAAAATTGTAAGAGACTCCAGTCACCCAAGTTATAGACTGTTTTCTCTGCTACCGCATGGCAAGCGGTACTGGAGCGCCAAGTCGATGACCAAAAGGTTCCTTAACAGCTTCTACCCCCAAGCCATTAGACTGCTGAACAATTCATCTAATGGCCACCGGACTATTACTTTTTAACCTTTATTTAACTAGGCAAGTCCGTTAAGAACAAATTCTTATTTACAATGACGGCCAAGGAACAGTGAATTAACTGCCTCGTTGAGGGACAGAACAGCAGATTTTTTCATTGTCAGCTCAGGGATTCGATCTAGCGACCATTTGGTTACTGGCCCAACGCCCTATCCAATAGGCTACCTGCCCCCCATTTGTTTTTTTACACTGCTGCTACTGGCTGTTTATTATCTATCCAGTCACTTCATCCCTACCTACATGTACAAACTACCTCTAACCTGTATCTCCACACACTGACTCGGTACCGGTACCCACTGTATATAGCCTCGTTATTGTTATGATATTGTGTTACTTTTGTATAATTTTCTCACTTTAGTTTACTTTAGGGCTTGTAAGTAAACATGTCACAGTAAGGTCTACACTTGTATTCGGCGCATGTGACAAATACAGTTTGATTTGAGATACTGACATGAAACCCAATGGAGAACAGTTCTAACCCCCCTCTCTCTCAGGTGCCTTTCATTATCTGAAACCCCAACATGGCTAGGAGTGGACGAGATCTCTGGCCAACCTGACAGTCAACTCCGGAGAAATCCCTCCTTCCCCCCTTCCCCCCCTCTGCCTATTCCCTACCCAGCCCCTGAGGAGAAGGGACAACCCAGAGAAATGGACGGAGGGGGGTTGTTTTGGGATGGGGTACCCTGGTTGGGGATGTGGGGGAGTCTCAATGGGATAATCAGAACCAAAGGGGGAGCCCTCTCCAGTTACCTGGCTCTCGCCCCACTTGCACTTCACGTCATGCTCTGAAAACCAAGCACGCCTTGCTCTCCATGCTTGAAGAGAAAAATAAATGGAGAGAAGGAGAAGAAGAGGAGGTGAGGCAGAGGATAAATGAAAAAAGGGTGAATAAAACAAAATTCACAAGATTCTGCCTTTGATTTGTAATAAGTGGGAGAGAGTGGGAGAGAGTGGGAGAGGACTTGTAAGCTGTTTTTCTTCCATGGATGTGCCTTCGAGGCCAATGTGATGGGAGGAAAATACGTTTTTAAGGCACGATCCTGAGGCTAACGGTGATCTATCTATGGACCTGCAATAGGCACACCGCTCACTCAGCCACAATGCTTTATTTATGGCACTCACAATGTCTTAGGGAAATGTCTTATACTGTACACTGATACTATGTCTTTTTTCACATGATTTGGGGAAATGAAATTGGTTCTATCAGGAGAAGAAAAACCGCCATCAATTTGATTCGTAACATGACTGTAGGGTTAAAGTAAAGATCTGGAGAGTGAACTCAGTCTTTCACCCATCTCGGTTGATAGTAGAGAGACAGAGAGATAGAGACATACAGTCGTAGATGGAAGCTGCTTCAACCCAAAGAAGTGCCTCAGATGAAATGAACTGACACATCTCCTCAACTAGCCTTCTACATTCTTTTTTAAATCTATATTGTATTGAGAAAAACAAAGATAGCTGGGTTGCTTGCAGGGCAGTGCACAGACCTTTTGGGGGGCATGTGCTCAAACAAAAAGTAGGGTGCCCCCTCAAAGAAATTCCCGCAGCAGCTGCAATTTTTACAAGAGGCGAAAGCAGCACAATCTGATGAGTAAAGTATTTCCCGAAACTATTTTGAACTGGAATTAATGCTGCACTTATTAAAATTAATGACCCACACAATTCCAGTCAAAATAGAAGATGGTAAGAAATACTGTTGCCTACCGTTACTAAATCCAAAACAACTCCATTTGTTGCCACGATCATGTATCCCAGGGTTTTTCATATTCGTTGACCCGCGACCCCCAAAAAGGAGTGGTCAGCCTACAAAACATGTAAACCCCGGCGCACGCACATGCACGTGTGCGCAAATGTAGCATGTCATTACAGACATAAATGGTGACGCATTTTCAAAACGCAAGTCTACAGAAATAAACTTTACAGCTGAATTTGGGTCTGAAAGTCATGTTTGCAGCCAATATGTACTAGGGAAATATCATGTCACTTCTCTGGAGTCCAGAGCAAGCAAAGTCAAACGGCCTACTTGTAGAGGAGGTTGAGGATCGTATGGAAAATGATGCCACTTTGGAGGGCAACCTGCCCTCAAAGTGCTTGTTGTCAGCCCTGTAGCCCGGTTCTTCGTTACAACTATTGTAACAAATTCACCAGAACATTTTACATCTTCACTCCATAATATTGAAAGCAGTGCGACGTTACAGCTGCTTATCTTTAGACATATAGCCAGCAGTAGCCACCCAAATTAGCCCTATCTGAAATTTGGAAATTACCAATCAAATCTCCACCTAGCCTATTGTTCGGGCAAATATGAGTCCGTAGTAGATTGCTAAACTGTATTTTATATGGATGATAAACGTAGGCCTACTCTGTATTTGGCACGTAGAATTGGAGGAAATGAAACAAGTGTTCTGGTCATTAATCTGGATATGCACGCCTGCCTTTGCGCGCCAATGCTGATTGATGACTGGTCATTGGTCAAAAATCAAGAAGCACAACTTTTTGGTTCTGAAGCATAGATGAGAATTTACCACCGATTTGAGCGCACTCAGAACAACAACGACAAAAAATGTATACAAAAAGAATAATATATGCCACCACTGAAAAGGGCACTTTGGAGTCTGGAAGGCTTGGATCACTTTTAAAGCAATAAGAATCCTAACACAAGATCCATGCATGTACAGGTAACTTCGATTTTTGCAGATGGGAAATTTGAGTATAAATCTGAGTCATAAACACTCAAGTTAAGATTCTGCCCGTACAGATCTGGGACCAGTCACATAGTCCAGTCAAGTGTTAATTGGACCTGATGAAACATACCACTCCTGTTCATTGAGTATTTATTCAGTCCACCTCTGTTAGTATCCCTGGTCTTAATACTCAGTGGTGCTGACCCGTAAATCTTAAACAGCAGATCTAGGATCTTAAACACAGGAAATTGTAGGGTATTTTTGTTTTTTAAAAGGCTTCTGAAGTTTATAATTTCCACTTTGAAACTTCAGACTTGTTTTTCATTACGAAAAATGAATCAACCCCTACATAAATGTCTATTCATTATAATCCACATGATAATTCACATTTGCAGTTGCTGCAGCAGTATTTTCCAACTGTATCAAACTGGCTCAAATTAAGATCCTACATCTGTACACCTATATTTTTCGGCCTTGTTTCTTTTGTAAACATATATCATGTTCATTTATGACTGCATAAAATGATTTTTGTTGGAATATGTCTTGTCAAATGCAGCACTATTTACTATTTATAATAAAATATTAAAAACATGTGTACAGGCTGAAGTGTTTTCATCGATTTAAAACCAATGTGTGTCTGTCTTTACAATCTTGATTACGTACTGACATACTTTTTTATTTTTTGAATCTTAAGAGTAATGTAAGTCGCTCTTGATAAGAGTGTCTGCTAAATTACTGAAATGGAAACATGTAAATGTAAAATGTTAGCTTTGACTTAACTATGAGTTAGGATAAGTTATGAACCAGTTCTGAACTTGGGGCAATATACTTGATTACTAGCTCATTCAGGACATTTACATTAGTTACATCTAAATTAGATACCGTAATTGCATTAAACAAAGGGAAAGGCAGCCAAAAGAGCAATGACACAGACAAGACAAGATGGCAATGTCCCAAGTGACCATCCACTGGATGACTTACTGGAAAGTGACACATCTTTACCCCAAATTTAGAACAAAGATAATATTTCTTTCTTTTCAAATTTCATGTTTAAGGTTAAATGTTTTCCCTGCAATAGGATATGTTTGGTTTTCCAAGAGAATAACTGAAAGAATCTGCCATCCACCAACCCCATCACTGTAAGCACACACTCATGCACTCACCAGGTTTGGGGTCAATTCAATTTCAGTTCCAGTCATTTCAGTAAGTAAACCATATTGTGGTCTTCCTAAGAACAAGCATTTGCCATGACTGACGGTGGACCGTTGGTGCTCTCATCCTCTCATGTATTCTCTCGCTGCAGCCCAGCGGCTCCCCAACACTTTAAAGACTCATTCATAAATATATCATTTTTCATAAACACTGCTTCCAGACAAATTCCTGCTCCCCAGGGGACCCTTCAAATCCGTAATGATTAAAGCAGATCTCCCTGTAAACGATCTAAACACAACACCACAGACACATTGGGACATTAGTCACTGCCACTGTCTCTCTGGGGTTCAGCCTGGAATTGCTTCCCAAAAAGCACCCTATTCTCTATATTGTGCACTACTTTTGACCAGGGCCCAAAGGGCTCTGGTCAATAGTAGTGCACTATGTAGGGAATAGGGCACCATTTGTGACACACATGGGGTTCAGAGGGCTAAACGTTCCGATCCCAGCGCCCCGGCAGAAAGAAAAACACTCAGCCAGTTGTCTGACACTTCACAAGTTATGGGTATCTGTGTTTTTATCACTCTCTCATTCTTCTCTTCTTCTTTCCTTATTTTTTTCTCTTTGTGAAGGGGGGACTCTGGGGATCAGGTGTTCGCAGCTGGTAGTGTCACTCATTTTATGTGTGTGTGTGTGTGTGTGTGTGTGTGTGTGTGTGTGTGTGTGTGTGTGTGTGTGTGTGTGTGTGTGTGTGTGTGTGTGTGTGTGTGTGTGTGTGTGTGTGTGTGTGTGTGTGTGTGTGTGTGTGTGTGTGTGTGTGTGTGTGTGTGTGTCCATGTATGAATTCATACCAGTGGCGGTCTGAGCCGTTTAAGATGAGGGAGGACAATTTTCTTTCTCCATAAGCATGGTCTTATTTCCTATTGGAGGAGTGTCATTCATATTCCATTCACTCAGTTCAATGTAACATCGATAGGTTTAGACTACTAAACGATACTCTCATTTTCTCTATACCCATCATGAGGTTGCACAACCTAGCCTATGAATGAAAGTTTACAACATAGGTGCACAGGGACAGACAGTGACACATTCAATAGTGCCTTGTACACTCTTGCCTGCATCTAGCTGATCTAGGGTGTAATCATTAGTCCAACAGTTGCAAACAAGAGTTTCTATGTGACAAATTCAGGTATGTTCATCCCCGTTTCATTCCATTTGATTCTGTTTTAGAAACGTTTTTCAACAGAATCGGCAGAATAAATACATCCCCGATCACGTATAAACACAGTTCACTTTTATAGCAGCCACGTTGTATTCCTTCTCACATCTATGTGCTATCCCCCTCTCACCTTTTCCTTTAATTTGGGTACTTCAATTCACAACGCATCAGTTTTATGTGACCAGGAGAAAAAATATGTTCCAAGCTCAACCATATCATAACCTCTACACACAGCCTACATAGATGTCACCATATTAGACACCACAGCTAATAAAACTAGCGCCATAGTAAACCTGCTTCATTCCTGCAGTAATGTTACAGTGTATAGTCAGTCAGCAGTTTAGCAGTTACACAAGCGGGCCCCGGTGGCAATAAATGAGTAAAACCAAAAGCTTACCTTGACTTGGAAGTGTTCCAGTTTTGTGTTGGATAGTCATAGCCAGCTAGCTAACATAGCATCACTCTGTTTGAGCAGGGCATTTGAGTGGGCTAAACTAGCTAGCTGCATTTTCTACCTAAGTAAGTGAAACTGAAAGTGAAAAAAATGACAAAATCTCTCTCTCTCTTGCTTCTCCATTTTTGAAGATATGAATTTGTCTTTCTCTCTCTTTGAGACAACTACTCACCATATTTTATGCACTGCCTTGCTAGCTAGCTGTAGATTATGCTTTCATTACTAGATTCATTCTCTGATTCTTTGACTTGGGTGGACAACATGTCAGTTCATGCTGCTAGAACTCTGATAGTTTGGAGGACGTCTTCCGTAAGTTGTCATAGTTACTGGGCAGGTCTATGGAAGGGGGTGAGAACCATAAGCCTCCTATGTTTTGTATTGAAGTTAATGTACCCAGAGGAGGAAGGGAGCTAGCTGCCCTCCAGCTACACCATGGTGCTACCCTACATAGTGTTGTTGAGGCTACTGTAGACCTTCATTGCAAAACAGTGTGTTTTAATCAATAATTTGTTGAGGTGAATATATTTGGTAGATTTTTATCTAAAAAGGATAACTTTCTTAATGTTTAACTTAAAAAATAATGAAATTCACTGAGGAGAATGGTCCTCACCTTCCTCCTCTGAGGAGCCTCCACGGGTTCATACATCTTCCTTTATATGTCTGCATGTGTTCCTACATTGTGTATTTACTTGCAATAGTGTTTGTGTGATTGTGTGTTGATGTTTGCTTGTGTGTCCGAGCTCTGAGGTAAACTTTGAGAGATCAAGGCCAGATATCATTTCACTGTTTTCTAAGTCTTTCTGCAAACTCCTTTTAAAGTGCTTAACTTGTTGAACACAATGGAAGTAGGAGAAAAAAGCCTCCTCTGAAGCAAAGTGCCACTCAAGCAGCCACAAACTGGAGACAACTTAACCCTTGACCCAACACTCTTTGAAATGAGTAGACTACTTGACCAGAGCTAACAACAACCCCAGTCTCTTGCAGCCTCCAAGCCCTCCAATAGAAAGTGAAGGAAGGGGAGGAGGTGTTTCAGGAGAGAGGGAGGGAGAGAGAAAAGGAGTGAGGGAGGTGTGAAAAAGAGTTGATTTTAGAGAAGAGGACAAAAGAGAAAATATGTTCTGGGTAATGCACAGCTTTGATTCAAGGCAAAAAGTTGAAAAGGATGAATTGAGCTCACATGATTTGTCTGCATAGACAATGGTGCATGTATGTTATTTTAGCCTGGTGACATTAACTTTATCAGTATGACATTTCAACCATGTTTATAACTTCATTGAGAGACTGAACTCTGATATTTTGCAGAGAGTATCTTTGCTCTGTAGCTGCCATGGCCTTTTACTGGTAAGGGTGGTAAGTGGTCTTTATCTCAGCAATGTCTCTTTATCCATTGTCAGATAGTTGCTAGGTTAGGGACAACATTCCTTTCCCAATGTGGCTCAGTGTCGTCACTTCTCCCTCTCTCTCTGTCTCAATTTTTCCCTTTCTCAATCTGGCTCTACACATCTTTCTCCAATGTCTTTCTCTCTCTAGAACTCCATTTCTTCATCGTCTCTCTCATTCCATCGTTGAATACTTTTGGATACCATTTTTATTTTCCCTCATCTGTATTTCTCTCTCTGCCTCATTCCAAACTCCTCTTTATCTGTTTCGCCATGAACCGAACCCTGCTTCTTGCACTACTCTCCCGATGCAGGAAGATCATCCTGGAAGAACTGGAATCCAACAGTGGCAACAGTGTCCACCACCTCAACAACAACACCACATCGTCATCATCCCTCCCAATGCCCATCCTGACCCCCAGCCAGCCGGCTGTGGATCCCAGGACTTCCTACGACAATGCTTACTTCTACATCCTCTTTGTCATGGGTTTCTACTCCTTCCTGGCTATCGCCCTCTTCAAGAGCTTCGTCAACAGTTCACAGAAGAAGGACCCTTATGAGGAGTTCATGGGCGAAGGAGGAGGAGGGAAGGAGAAATTGAGTGCAGATGATTTTGACTTGAATTTGAACGACAATGGGGCGGTTTAACTTTGAAGAGTAGAGCAGAGGAGGAGAGCGGACTCTGAGTCCTGAAGTTGGGTTGGCTGGTGGGCTGGCTGTGAGGCAATGCTGCATGCAGATGTTTTGACAGTTGCCAAAGCCAGGAAAATGTCAATACAAACTTTTCCGGGACCTGCTAGTGATTTTGCAAAACCTTTAGCTGCAAAGTTATTTTTTTTCTCCACCATTCAAAAATGAGAAACTGAAAGCAGGAGGGGGATCAGGGGGGAGCAGTAGGGGGATGGGGGGAACTGTGGGTCATCACAATTCAGAATCTTCTCCTGTGAGGCCCTATCAGGATAAATTCCAGAAGGTCCTTTTACATGGCACACACCACAGAACATAAGGGACACTTAAACTGCCCGGTGCAACAGATAGTGTGTGTGTATGTGTGTGAGACCATATTTGTGTATGTAGAAAGAGACAAACCATTAAATAATTGTATATATAATCTTGAATATTATGAAGACAAGCATGGGTAAAGAAACAATGTTTTGAGAATTTTATTCAACAATATGATGAGGTTTGTTTGGGTTAGACAGTTATGTCACAGTTTGCAATCATTATACAGCAATTAATATGTGCATATGAAATAAAGAACAATAAAGACATAAAGAGTGATTGCATTTGAGGTGCCAAATCATACACGGGTCGTTTCACCTGAAAAAGCACAAGAAAGATGATTTCAACACCCAACATCTCAGATTTTTTCTAAAATCGTTTCTGTTGTTAGAAACAGATAAGATTAGCATTGCGACAACATTATTTTGTTGAAATATAATTGAATCTCTGAGAAATTAAACTAATTGACTGCACCCAAATTAGCCATTTTAATTTACAGGATTCATATAATATTGAATAAATATAATATGTAACATCTGATTTGGGCCAAACTTTTCTCTAACAATGAGTTAGACAGGAGGAATCCAAAGAAATTGTCAAAAGCCCCCCACGGAATCCCCCAAGCCAATCCCACCCAAACAATGAGTATCAGTTCTCTATGTTTGACAAGTAGTATGGAGCTGCGGCTCAGAGTATTGTCTCTTCATCCTGTGTAATGTTTTCTCAGTGAATTTGGTGATGTTTCTTTCCCCTGTTCAGAGAAATGAGTCATTGAAGTTGTTGGATTTATGTCCCATCCCACATCCTAATGTTACCAAATTCTGACCACTAGATGGTGCTGTTCCTGCTATTAGGCGATTACTTTTTAAAGACCCCCCCATCATGTGTTCATGGGATAGTTCACTCAAGTTGTATGTAAACATTATTAAGGTGATTAGTGAAATGCAAATGAATTACTTGAAAATCGAAAATACATACACACACACAGTATATACAGGATATATATTGACAATCCAATTGTTGCTCAGATCTTCCAAAATAACTTTTGTTTTGCAGCCAACAGGTGTATAGTGCCCCTTAGAGGCATCTTTACCTATTTGTTTTTAAACAATGTCTAGTATAGAAATTGGAAATAGCTGTTGTATTACAGGTTTTTGGGTGTTTTTAGATGGAAAATATTATTGTGACAAAAAGGGGTAAAAACTAATTTTTGGAAAGTCACTTATGAAAGTGCATTTTTGACAGTGTTGGAAAGCCTCTTTTACTGTGCTTCTGTTGGATAATGAAACAGTTATACTGCCTCCTTATGACAAATGACTGAACAGCATTATAAACCTATAATACAATATGTCCATATGCTAAACTGACCAACATTCCTAAATAAGGTTAAATATAAATATAGGCTACAATTAATAGGCCATAGATTTAATTCTTCTGAAAAAGACTGAACCAAAATCAAAATGACTGAAAAGCTTAAACTGGCATTGTTGATTTTCAGATGTAGGTTTTTCTGTGGGGTCCAGACTATTTTAGGGTTATATGAAGAGGGTTAGTTCCAGGAATCTCCTAAGATTCTTTGGGTTAGTGTAGAGACATGTTTTGGATTAAATGTTGGTCTCATATTCCTCTGACGTTTCTGATGCGCAGTGTGCAGTTGTTACAGTACTCTCTCTGTAGAAAGGCTTGGACCTGCGCTGCAAACTGGAGAGGAAGAGTAGAATCAGGCAAGGAATAAAGTCTCTCCTGCCTGTTATCTCAACAGGTTGATATAATATAGCCTGGAAGCCTACTTCTAAATGGTTGATTCTGGTCATGTAGTAATGTTTTAGAAACATTAAGCCGTGTAAAAGTGTGAGATGATAATTGCGAGCTTCACTTACATGATGCAACGCCTCAATGATCTCCTCCTTACTTATGTCCCCAGCCGAAACTATAGAGACCCTCAAATGGGCGATCAGAGTTTGGGTATCTGATTGGAAAAATCACAATGTAATATGATCCATTTTGAGATGATGATCCTAGCCATACTGAGCTGTAAATGATGCCCTTTACAAAATCAATCATGTTAATGCCATGATTCTTGAGCAACTTGGTAGTGGGAACTATAGCCTACCTTTGTGAGAGGTTATGATGTTCTTATGGTCTGTCTCAGTTGTTTCCTTGGAGACAGTATTCTGGATTAAGGTTGTTGTGACCGATGGTGTTGTGTTACCAGTTGTGTCGTCAGAATGACTGGTAATGGTCTGTACTAGGTTAGACACAGCAGGGACGGTATGTGTGGCTTGAAGAGTCCATGTTGATCCAAGTTCTGAAATAAACCATGTATATGATTAACACCGTGTCATGAAACTGCTGTATTCATTCCTGGTCCATACAACTATGTCATAAGGTGAATGCACCAATTTGTAAGTCGCTCTGGATAAGAGCGTCTGCTAAATGACTTAAATGTAAATGTAGATGTTGTTTGACAGTTCAGATACTATACAGTGGTGTAAAGTACTTGAGTAAAAATACTTTAAAGTACTACTTAAGTCATTTTTTGGGGGGTATCTGTATTTTACTATTTATATTTTTGTTTACTTTGACTTTTACTCCACTACATTCCTAAAGAAAACAATGTACTTTTAACTTCATACATTTTCCCTGACACCCAAAGGTACTCTTTACATTTTAATTGCTTAGCAGGACAGAAAATGGTCTAATTCATACACTTACAAAAAGAACGTCCCTGGTCATCCATAATGCCTCTGATCTGGCGGACTCACTCAACACAAATGCTTTGTTTGTAAATTATGTCTGAGTGTTGGAGTGTGCCCCTGGCTATCCATCCATTTAAAAAAACAAGAAAATTGTGCTGTCTGTTTTGCTTAATATAAGGAATTTGAGACTTATTGGTGTAGCATTTTACTGGGTGACTTTCACTTTTACTAGAGTCATTTTCTATTAAGGTATCTTTACTTTTACTCAAGTATGACAATTGGTTGCTTTTTTCAGTACTGATTACTAACCCAGAGTAGTGAAGGCTGGGACTTTTGTGACTGTACTGCCCTCTACTGGTGACGGTGTAGTATTGCTGTCTCCTGTTATTGGCGCTGTTGTGTCTGTCGTTTTTTGCCAGAATAGAATACTTGGATATCATCATACACTCACCAACAGGAGTGGATGTTGTGACTTCTAGTGTGCTGCCATCTTCTGGTGAAGGTGTAGTACTGCTTTCTACTGTGCTAGATGGTGAAGGTGTAGTATTGAGGTCTACTGTGTTAGATGGTGAAGGTGTAGTACTTCTGTCTACTGTGTTAGATGGTTTAGGTGTAGTATTGCTGTCTACTGTGTTAGATGGTTTAGGTGTAGTATTGCTGTCTACTGTGTTAAATGGTTTAGGTGTAGTATTGCTGTCTACTGTGATAGATGGTTTAGGTGTAGTATTGCTGTCTACTGTGATAGATGGTTTAGGTGTAGTATTGCTGTCTACTGTGATAGATGGTTTAGGTGTAGTATTGCTGTCTACTGTGTTAGATGGTTTAGGTGTAGTATTACTGTCTACTGTGTTAGATGGTTTAGGTGTAGTATTGCTGTCTACTGTGATAGATGGTTTAGGTGTAGTATTGCTGTCTACTGTGATAGATGGTTTAGGTGTAGTATTGCTGTCTACTGTGATAGATGGTTTAGGTGTAGTATTGCTGTCTACTGTGATAGATGGTTTAGGTGTAGTATTGCTGTCTACTGTGATAGATGGTTTAGGTGTAGTATTGCTGTCTACTGTGATAGATGGTTTAGGTGTAGTATTGTTGTCTACTGTGATAGATGGTTTAGGTGTAGTATTACTGTCTACTGTGATAGATGGTTTAGGTGTAGTATTACTGTCTACTGTGATAGATGGTTTAGGTGTAGTATTGCTGTCTACTGTGTTAGATGGTTTAGGTGTAGTACTGCTGTCTACTGTTCTTGGCTCTTGTGTGACTGGCTTTGGAAGGGTGAACGTTTTAGAAAACAAGGAAAAGGATGGCAGTTAGAAAGTCACAATTCAAACAACCGACTGTTGAGAAAACATGCCATATGTTATGAAATAAGTATAATTTCAACTGGTTGCTTTTCTATGTTCTGATAGGACTGGTATTCTATCTGTCCCTCACGTTGTGTGCAGGTGGTCCTGTAGTCATGACAGCAGTCTCCATACAGCACACAGGCCTGGTCACAGAAACAGCTTCTTCTTCTACAGCTGCTACTCTGCCCCAAACAACACAGAACTGGAGGGGACGAGCATCTGTCTGAAAAACAATGGAATAGTGAACACGGATGCTTCACCTTGTAAAAAGCTAGCCACACTTCTTACAAGTGATCATTATACTGCAGGCCTTCTTATTGCGTTAATATCACTTAGGGACTCCCGTTGAACAGGCAAGTGGGTTATTTACTCACCCTGTGACAGGGTCGATTGGGCTGGTGTGGTAGGTAGGCTTGAGGTGTTGATGGCGGTATTAGAGGTGGAGTCACCCTCTTGGGGCCTGGCTGTGGTGCCTGAAACATGGCTGGACAGACTACTGCTGGGGTCCTGGGTGGAAGTAGCCATGTTGGGTCGAGCAGAGGTGGGGGTAGAAGGGGTAGTTGGGTGGGATGCGTTCAGAGGGCTGTAGTCAGTCTGAGTAGCTGTCGTATGGGTTGGAGAGATAGCTGTAACTAAAGAGAGAAGACAGTGAACACAATCTAAATGATGACACATCCCTTTAAATCATATCTTGTGTTAGTAGTGTGTGTCCATTGTATGGGCTGACATCCAGACAGACACCCACACAACACAAGCAATATTAAAGAGATGTGACAACAACAAGTTCAGTGTTATAGTGACATTCTTCCGTCTAGACGTAAGGTCTCAAGTATCAAGCTATTCACTAGTCAACATTCCTTACACTGATTTGTACCTTCACTATGATGTCATATTTTGAAGATGAAAAATGGACTGAACATTCAGTGCTGTGAAAAAGTATTTGCCCCCTTCCTGATTTCTTATTTTTTTGCACATTTCTCACACTTAAATGTTTCAGATCTTCAAATAAATTAAATATTACACAAAAATAACCCAAGTAAACACAAAATGCAGTTTTAAGGGATGATTTTATTTATTAAGGGAAAAAAAGCTATCTGAACCTTCATGGCCCTATGTGGAAAAAGTAATTGACCCCTAAACCTAATAACCGGTTGTGCCATCCTCAGCAGCAACAACAGCAATCAAGCGTTTGCGATAACTGGCAATGAGTCTTTCACATCGCTGTGAAGGAATTTTGGCCCACTCTACTTTGCAGAATTGTTTTAATTCAGCCACATTGGAGGGTTTTCGAGCATGAACCCCCTTTTTAAGGTCACGCCACAGCATCTCAATCGGATTCAAGTCTGGACTTTGACTAGGTCACTCCAAAACCTTCATTTAGTTTTATTTAAGCCATTCAGAGGTGTGTTTTGGATCATTGTCCTGCTGCAGAACCCAAGTGTGCTTCAGCTTGAGGTCACAAACTGATGGCTGGACATTCTCCTTCCGGATTGTTTGGTAGAGCGCAGAATTCATGGTTCCATCAATCACAGCAAGTTGTCCAGGTCCTGAAGCAGCAAAGCAGCCCCAGACCATCACACTACCACCATATTTGACTGAAATTATGTGTTACTTTTACGCCAGGGAAACACACCTTCCAAAAAGTTAAACTTGTGTCTCGTCAGTCCACAGAATATTTTCCAAAAAGTCTTCTTTTTGGTTAGCAGTGGTTTTCGCATTGGAACTCTGCCATGGATGCCATTTTTGCCCCGTCTCTTTCTGATGGTTGAGTCATGAACACTGACCTTAACTGAGGCAAGTGAGGCCTGCAGTTCTTTAGATGTTGTTGTGGGTTCTTTTGTGACCTCTTGGATGAGTCGCCGCTGCGCTCTTGGGGTAATTTTGGTAGGCTGGCCACTCCTGGGAAGGTTCACCACTGTTCCAAATTTTCTCCATTTGTGGATAATGTCTCTCACTGTGGTTCGCTGAAGTCCCAAAACTTTAGAAATGGCTTTGTAACCCTTTCCTGACTGATAGATGTCAATTACTTTGTTTCTCATCTGTTCCTAAATTTCTTTGAATTGCGGCATGATGTCTTGCTTTTTGAGATATTTTGGCCTACTTCACTTTATCAGACAGGTTCTATTGAAGTGATTTCTTGATTCAACAGGTCTGGCAGTAATCAGGCCTGAGTGTGGCTAGTGAAATTGGACTCAGCTTTCCAAAAAATGTGATTAACCACAGTAAATTCATGATTTAACAAAGGGGGGCAATTGCTTTTCACATATAGCCATGAAGGTTCAGATAGCTATTTTCCCTTAATAAATAAAATGAACACTTAAAAACTGCATTTTGTGTTTACTTGGGTTCCCTTTGTGTAACATTAAAATGTGTTTGATGATCTGAAACATTTAAGTGTGACAAATGTGAAGAAAAAATAAGAAATCAGGAAGAGGGCAAATACTTTCACTGCACTGTAGATGTTTTCCTAGTAAATGATATAGATATGGTGACAGATACATCTGATCAGTAAGTTAAAAGTGATATATTATTGTTATAACACAACACGATATTATCTTACGTCATGCAATAATGGACTACACTTTTGATATGTGATTATCGTATATCTTGGACTTTGAAACATTGTAAGGTTCATATCAATCTTTTTAAAATTTCAACATTGGCTATCAAATTAAATCATACTTTCTGCCCACGCCAGATCTTTAGGAGGATCCATCAACAAACAATAAACGTTTCAAAATGATGTCTAATATAACCCAATATTCTAAATAAAAACAGCATCAAATAGATTGTATGTCAATAAGTGTCCTTTCTCTTTGTTCCCTACCTGTTGACAAGGTCCCCTGTGTACAGGGAAGCAGAAACAGCATCAGAAGCACGAAGTGTTCTGTAGACCCATCCATCCTACTGTCTTACAGCCAAATGTGGTGAACATTCATTTATGTGGGTACGAATGAATACACTGGCAATCATACACACGGCCGCACACGTATGCAGACAAACACAGAGTGAGTAATCCCATGGTTTGCTAGGTGCACAAACACATATTTTCCTTCAAGTTTGGAAGTATCCTATTACCTCAGACTTGACACCACAGTCGTATCTGTTGCCCTAAAAGTCACAGTGGCGTCTAATCGTTTCGTAACAAGAACATTCTTTTCATTATTGGTTAATGTTTGACATATAAGGAATGGTGTGTATTACCTCTGACTAGACCAATGGAGACACACATGACCAGACTGATTTATAAGGAAATAAATAATACACCATAACCAGGGCCCAGAGTTTTTCGAGTTTTTCAAGCCACGTGAGTTACAACCATTGCTTCTTTGTTGTCCCTTCTTTAAACTGGACTTCCCTACTGCTTTCAACACATACAGAATCGGTGCAGTGTGAATCATTTTGGATTATTTATAAGATGTCATAAAATTCCTATCAATCCTAGATATATCATTCAAGAAATAAAACATACATTCAGTGGGATAAAACATCAGCTAAAACACTTGCATCCTTTGTTTACATCGTTTTCTATTATCGTACAGTAATATTGCACATTACAGTCACTGAACTATTGGACATCAGCCTAAAGCTAAAGGAATGTGGGCTTTTGAATATATAGTACACATTAGAAGTAATACACAAATATGTAACTTGTGTACATTGATTCATACACTAGGTGAACTGTGCAAAGAACCTACAGTAAGACTGAAAGAGATCTCAGAAGGCACACAGGTGGGTCATAAGACACAGTAACAACAGGATTTAAACCAAAAGTCATATAGAAGGAGTAGAATACTTCATTGATCTCCTCTCCATACAGTCCACAAAAACACACGCTTTTTTTTGTTTAACCCAAGTACTTTCAAATACGCTGTGTCCATTGTAGGAAGGAAAGTGTCTGCCTATGAGAAGAATATTACACAATCAATGGTCTTGATGCACGGAGGTCAGGTCACTGGCCATAGACAACGTTACGAAGGGAAGATGATCCTCTGAAAACATAAAAGAACGAGCAGTCAGTCTTGGTTTTGGTGCTCTTTAAATATGTAACATATGCAATCAATAAAAAATAAGAATGACTAGCATTGTTCCCCAATAAATCAAATCTCTCTGCTTGGTAGAGAGATAATTAAAGTGGAACTTGAAATTCTAAAAAAGTTCAATAAGGAGGGGAGTTCCTAATATGGATGCCGTACTTTACACTCCACACACGATATGGCAGACAATAACATGGCAGTGGTAGCTAGTACTGGTTTCTGTGACTACATACTTCCATGTTATGCTCAGTCTGTCCTCTGTCACTCTCTAACTCTCTCTGAACTCCTTGATGCTCTTGGTCTGGTTATTGTCGGGCTTCATCATATCGTTCTTCTTGTTGCCGTCAAAGTTGCCACACAGGCCGCCCACCCTCCTCTTGTAGGTGTGGGGCAGGATGATCTCTACAGAAAGTAAGCACATGGATATCAGTTTACTGCAATACATAAACCAGTTTACTGTATATAATAAAGAAGTTTACTGTATAGTATAAAGCAGTTTATATCATAGAGGTTTACCGCATATCATAAAGCAGTTTACTGCATATCATAAAGAGGTTTACCGCATGTCATAAAGCAGTTTACTGCATATCATAAAGCAGTTTACTGTATATCATAAAGCAGTTTACTGTATATCATAATGAAGTTTACTGTATATCATAAAGCAGTTTACTGTATATCATAAAGCAGTTTACTGCATATCATAAAGCAGTTTACTGCATATCATAAAGCAGTTTACAGTATATCATAAAGCAGTTTACTGTATATCATAATGAAGTTTACTGTATATCATAAAGCAGTTTACTGTATATCATAAAGCAGTTTACTGCATATCATAAAGCAGTTTACTGCATATCATAAAGCAGTTTACAGTATATCATAAAGCAGTTTACTGTATATCATAATGAAGTTTACTGCATATCATAAAGCAGTTTACAGTATATCATAAAGCAGTTTACTGTATATCATAATGAAGTTTACTGTATATCATAAAGCATACATTGCACATCTATAGCATATCGTAAACATTACACAGATGTGTTTGGATTGATATGTTGTCTTGTTACCACATTTTCAACAAAATATGAAAAAAGGTGTCAGCTATGATGACATGTATGATTATATTATCTGTCCACAGATAAAGCCATATTGTGTGGTCTGTACAGCTGTCTGTCTTACTGTCCTATCATTAGAGAGACTACTGAGGTACCACTTATTTAAACTCTCCTTTGGCTGTACTATAACAGTGGTGTTACCTGCTCTGCTGTCTCCATCAAACTCCACGGAGAGGCCGAAGTCTGTCTTCAGGTAGATACGAGAGGAACGCTCCAGAATCCTCAGACCACCTGCTGGTGAGACAGGGGCACGGGTGCTCCTACCGTCCAGCTAGAGAGAGGGAGAGAAAGAGAACAAGCAAAGAAGTGAAAATATTAGTGAACAAAATAATATGCATTCCTCTGAAGTTCAGAGTGTACTACAACCCTGTCATAAACCATTTATTTGATACTGCACAGATAAGGCTCAACCAGTGCCCGAGTGACTGCTCCTTTGCCCTCCTATGAAAAAGTGCCCTGCAGCTTGTGGATTTTTGGAATTTTAGGAAAGACTTTTGAATTATATTTTGAGTCTCTTCATTTTTAGTAACATTTTTAAATGCAACAAATTGCACATCAATCTAGATAATTCCTTAAACTCTTGAATCTCAGAATATTATACCCCTCCCCACCCTCCCGCCCCAGATTGCACTTGTCTGACTTGCATGCAGTGGCTACCGGCTGCAGGCACCAGACGGGGAGACTTGAATACTGGTAGGAGGCTACTTTAGAGTTGGGTCTGTTTCCCACTGTTAGGGACAAACAATGGGGCAATCTGACTGCTTGTTAGTAAGAGGCAGATTATTCAGATTTTTTTTCTCACTTTTATTTAACCAGATAGGCTAGTTGAGAACAAGTTCTCATTTACAACCACCCCAGGTGGTGAGGGTAGGCAACAACATCTCCTCCCCGCTGATCCTCAACACGGGGGCCCCACAAGGGTGCGTTCTGAGCCCTCTCCTGTACTCCCTGTTCACCCACGACTGCGTGGCCACGCACGCCTCCAACTCAATCATCAAGTTTGCGGACGACACAACAGTGGTAGGCTTGATTACCAACAACGACGAGACGGCCTACAGGGAGGAGGTGAGGGCCCTCGGAGTGTGTTGTCAGGAAAATAACCTCACACTCAACGTCAACAAAACTAAGGAGATGATTTTGGACTTCAGGAAACAGCAGAGGGAACACCCCCCTATCCACATCGATGGAACAGTAGTGGAGAGGGTAGCAAGTTTTAAGTTCCTCGGCATACACATCACAGACAAACTGAATTGGTCCACTCACACTGACAGCGTCGTGAAGAAGGCGCAGCAGCGCCTCTTCAACCTCAGGAGGCTGAAGAAATTCGGCTTGTCACCAAAAGCACTCACAAACTTCTACAGATGCACAATCGAGAGCATCCTGGCGGGCTGTATCACCGCCTGGTACGGCAACTGCTCCGCCCTCAACCGTAAGGCTCTCCAGAGGGTAGTGAGGTCTGCACAACGCATCACCGGGGGCAAACTACCTGCCCTCCAGGACACCTACACCACCCGATGTTACAGGAAGGCCATAAAGATCATCAAGGACATCAACCACCCGAACCACTGCCTGCTCACCCCGCTATCATCCAGAAGGCGAGGTCAGTACAGGTGCATCAAAGCTGGGACCGAGAGACTGAAAAACAGCTTCTATCTCAAGGCCATCAGACTGTTAAACAGCCACCACTAACATTGAGTGGCTGCTGCCAACATACTGTCATTGACACTGACCCAACTCCAGCCACTTTAATAATGGGAATTGATGGGAAATGATGTAAATATATCACTAGCCACTTTAAACAATGCTACCTTATATAATGTTACTTACCCTACATTATTCATCTCATATGCATATGTATATACTGTACTCTACATCATCGACTGCATCCTTATGTAATACATGTATCACTAGCCACTTTAACTATGCCACTTTGTTTACTTTGTCTACATACTCATCTCATATGTATATACTGTACTCGATACCATCTACTGTATGCTGCTCTGTACCATCACTCATTCATATATCCTTATGTACATATTCCTTATCCCCTTACACTGTGTATAAGACAGTAGTTTTGGAATTGTTAGTTAGATTATTTGTTGGTTATCACTGCATTGTCGGAACTAGAAGCACAAGCATTTCGCTACACTCGCATTAACATCTGCTAACCATGTGTATGTGACAAATACAATTTGATTTGATTTGACCTGGCCAAGATAAAGCATAGCAGTGTGAACAGACAACAACACAGAGTTACACATGGAGTAAACAGTAAACAAGTCAATAACACAGTAGAAAAAAAAGAAAAAAAGAGAGTCTATATACATTGTGTGCAAAAGGCACGAGGAGGTAGGCGAATAATGACAATTTAGCAGATTAACACTGGAGTGATAAATGATCAGATGGTCATGTACAGGTAGAGATACTGGTGTGCAAAAGAGCAGAAAAGTAAATAAATAAAAACAGTATGGGGATGAGGTAGGTAAATTGGGTGGGTTATTTACCGATGGACTATATACAGCTGCTTCGATCGGTTAGCTGCTCAGATAGCAGATGTTTAAAGTTGGTGAGGGAGATAAAAGTCTCCAACTTCAGCGATAGACGTCAGCAACAGAACAAACTTAAATTAAATCAAATCAAATGTAGTTTTTGTTTGCCTTTCTTTATTTTGAGCACCTTCCCTCCCAATGGGCTGTGCATGGTTTTGCCACACGCGCTCAGACATCTCATGTGTATTTACAGTACTCTATACTATTCTACGCTATCTCATTCACTTAATAATGCTGACGTATGTTGTGTAATTTGTTAGATATTACCTGTTACCTGCACTGTTGGAGCTAGAAGCACAAGCATTTCGCTACAACAGGAATAACATCTGCTAATCATGTGTATGTGACCAATACACTTTGATTTGTAACAATTCTAACACCTAGACAGAGATAATGTTTTAGAGAGGTGTTCAATATGACATGGGGCAACTGATTACAAAACGCTGAGGATGAAAAACCATAGAAAGACTGCTATAAATAATGTATAAAGAGAAGTACAGGCTATGAATTGCCTTATACTGTACTTGTCATGTTGCGTAATGTATATGTCCAGAATACTTACAACAAGTTTCCTGTTGTTTCTGAACTCCACTGTGTGGTTATAGACTCTGATCTTCAGTCCTCTGAATCGCAGACGGTTGTCGTTCTCTTTGCTGTGATCATGGCTGTCTTCATTGCTGTCCCTTTCCTTGCTGTCTTTATGCTGGTCATCCTCATCCTTGCTGTTACCATGACGACTGTCACCATGTCTACTGTCCCCATGACTGTCCACACCATCCTGGTTGACGATCTCAATGATGGCCTCGATGTAGACATCTTGCTGGTTCTTGGACAGGCCTGTGGTCTGGACCAGAATGTAGGACTTTCTGCCGTCAAAGTCATGCTTCATGTTGTCAAAAGTTCTGTACTCTGGCTCTCCATTGATAGAGCACTCGCTGAAGTCTGGAAGGCAACAGTAGGGACATCATTAGTGCATAGGCATAGCCGCGGGAAGTAGGGGTGCAGCACCCCCTAAAAATCACAATAAAAACAATGAAATATATAAATGTAACTTAAAAAAAAAAGAATCCCAGAAGTAGTGCACTGGGCCTGGAGTAAGATATAGCCATCTGTAGCATGGGAAAGATATATCTGTAGCATGGGAAAACATTTGTACAGCCCATTGAGCAGGTCAAGTGTGGCCTATACCTGTTGACTTGCAGAAATACTGTCCGGCTTCATTCTGAAAACAGACAGAATCCTCATCACACCCATTTTCATCGTCGCAGTCAATCTCCCCCACACCGTCGCCTTCATCACACTCACACTTTTGATGGCAGTGCTCAGTGTACCAGTTCTCTTTAAACTGAAATCAAATAGATCATTAAAGTAATTACACTGCACATGTTACACATATAACTAGGTAGCTACATCTAAAAACAGTTTAGAATTTTGTGCTGGGTTACTCACATTATGACTGTTGCCATTGCTGCCTACACAGCCACACTGCTGGATGGGCACACACACCCTCTGTTTGAGAACAAAGCCGTCGTCACATACACAACCCTGTACACAGGGCTCGTCAGCATGGCAGTCAGGAGGGCCATGGAGGTGCTTACAGGTGGGCTGGCAGGCGGAGATGCAGGAGATGTAATGGCTGTTCTTTAGGCAAGATGACGCTAGAGAGAAAATAACAAATACGATGTTGAGTGTAAAGAATATGTATCACATATGTATCACACTGACTGCAAGTACAGAGATTACATTTCCCTTGTACTTTCCATTTTGAAAAGACAGATTGTATAAAACTTGTTTTAAAGGAGGGGTGTGTGATGAATGAAGATTGTAACTTTGTGGTATCGAAGGACACAAAGACTTACTTGGTCTTGCTGTGGTGGGCGGTTGTGGTCTTGCATTTGTTGGTCTTGGTGGTCGTGGTCTTTCAGTTGTTGGTTGTAGGGTTTGTGGTCTTTCTGTTGTTGGTCTAGGTGGTCTTGGTCTTTCAGTTGTTGGTCTTGGTGGTCGTGGTCTTTCAGTTGTTGGTTGTAGGGTTTGTGGTCTTTCTGTTGTTGGTCTAGGTGTTCTTGGTCTTTCAGTTGTTGGTCTTGGTGGTCGTAGTCTTTCAGTTGTTGGTCTTAGTGGTTGTAGTCTTTCAGTTGTTGGTCTTGGTGGTCTTGGTCTTTCAGTTGTTGGTCTTGGTGGTCGTAGTCTTTCAGTTGTTGGTCTTAGAGGTTGTGATCTATCAGTTGTTGGCATTGGTGGTTGTGGTCTTTCAGGTGTTGGTCTAGGTGGTTGTGATCTTTCAGTTGTTGGTCTTGGTGTTTCTGGTCTTTCAGTTGTTGGTCTAGGTTGTCGTGGTCTTTCAGTTGTTGGTCTTAGAGGTTGTGATCTTTCAGTTGTTGGTCTAGGTGGTTGTGATCTTTCAGTTGTTGGTCTTGGTGTTTCTGGTCTTTCAGTTGTTGGTCTTGGTGTTTCTGGTCTTGCAGTTGTTGGTCTTGGTGTCTCTGGTCTTGCAGTTGTTGGTCTTGGTGTTTCTGGTCTTTCAGTTGTTGGTCCTGGTGTTTCTGGTCTAGCAGTTGTTGGTTTTGATGTTTCTGGTCTATCAGTTGTTGGTCTTGGTGTTTCTGGTCTATCAGTTGTTGGTCTAGGGGGTTGTGATCTTGCAGTTGTTGGTCTAGGTGGTTGTGATCTTTCAGCTGTTGGTCTAGGTGGTTGTGATCTTTCAGTTGTTGGTCTAGGTGGTTGTGATCTTGCAGTTGTTGGTCTAGGTGGTCGTGATCTTTCAGTTGTTGGTCTAGGTTTTCGTGGTCTTTCAGTTGTTGGTCTTAGAGGTTGTGATCTTTCAGTTGTTGGTCTAGGTGGTTGTGATCTTTCAGTTGTTGGTCTTGGTGTTTCTGGTCTTTCAATTGTTGGTCTTGGTGTTTCTGGTCTATCAGTTGTTGGTCTTGGTGTTTCTGGTCTTGCAGTTGTTGGTCTTGGTGTTTCTGGTCTTTCAGTTGTTGGTCTTGGTGTTTCTGGTCTAGCAGTTGTTGGTTTTGATGTTTCTGGTCTATCAGTTGTTGGTCTTGGTGTTTCTGGTCTATCAGTTGTTGGTCTAGGTGGTTGTGATCTTTCAGCTGTTGGTCTAGGTGGTTGTGATCTTTCAGTTGTTGGTCTAGGTGGTTGTGATCTTGCAGTTGTTGGTCTAGGTGGTTGTGATCTTTCAGTTGTTGGTCTAGGTGGTTGTGATCTTTCAGTTGTTGGTCTAGGTGCTTGTGATCTTTCAGTTATTGGTCTAGGTGGTTGTGATCTTTCAGTTGTTGGTCTAGGTGGTTGTGATATTTCAGTTGTTGGTCTTGGTGTTTCTGGTCTTGCAGTTGTTGGTCTTGGTGTTTCTGGTCTTTCAGTTGTTGGTCTAGGTGGTTGTGATCTTTCATTTGTTGGTCTAGGTGGTTGTGGTCCTTCAGTTGTTGGTCTTGGTGTTTCTGGTCTATCAGTTGTTGGTCTAGGTGGTTGTGGTCTTTCAGTTGTTGGTCTTGGTGTTTCTGGTCTATCAGTTGTTGGTCTTGGTGTTTCTGGTCTATCAGTTGTTGGTCTAGGTGGTTGGGATCTTTCAGTTGTTGGTCTAGGTGGTTGTGATCTTTCAGTTGTTGGTCTTGGTGTTTCTGGTCTTGCAGTTGTTGTTCTTGGTGTTTCTGGTCTTTCAGTTGTTGGTCTTGGTGTTTCTGGTCTTGCAGTTCTTGGTCTAGGTGGTTGTGGTCTTTCAGTTGTTGGTCTTGGTGTTTCTGGTCTATCAGTTGTTGGTCTTGGTGTTTCTGGTCTATCAGTTGTTGTTCTTGGTGTTTCTGGTCTATCAGTTGTTGGTCTAGGTGTTTCTGGTCTTTCAGTTGTTGGTCTTGGTGTTTCTGGTCTTTCAGTTGTTGGTCTTGGTGTTTCTGATCTTGCAGTTGTTGGTCTTGGTGTTTCTGGTCTTGCAGTTGTTGTTCTTGGTGTTTCTGGTCTTGCAGTTTTTGGTGGTTGTAGCCTAGTTGTTGTGGGTGGTTCAGGTCTTGTAGTAGTTGGAGCTGGTGCAGTGGTGGACTTGTCCACTGGAGGGAGAACAGGTTTCTCTGTTGGTGTTGGTGGCTTAATCAAGTCTAGAAGATAAAATAATATCCAAATTATGACAATGACCCCAAACATGGTTGTGTTTTTGACCAATATGAACTATAGAGGGAGTGACCCTTACCTGCACATCGCCCACGATGCAAAGAAACATCATCTATAGTCACGTCGGACTGATCAGTGGTGCCTCTGTGGCCCTCGAAGATGATCTGAGATCAAAGTAAATTCATTCAGGGGAAACATTCACAATAGCAAATTGATATATAACAAACAGGTAAAGTAAACACATTTTGTCAAAAGGACCTCTGGATGAACAAGCTAGTCTTTAAATTACAACATACAGGGTGGAAAAGGCCAGGGGCTACACCAAGACCAAGGTCACGCCACTACCTGGAAAGGTCCAGTGGTCATCAGATCCACCTGAGCCCGTTGCCATGAGTCTCCCTGGTTGTTCTTCTTCCCCCACACCCTTTCCACATAGCGGCCCTGGAGCAGGTAGACGTGCAGACCCATGGTCTCGGCCGAGCCAGACATGTGGTACCAGAACTGCAGACACTGAGGACCGGGGTCAGAACACTCAGAGCTGAGGAGGCGAGCCGTGTCTCCGTTAGACACACTGTTGGCCTCGATGTATAAGTAGTGACCAAATGGACCTGCCGATTATAGGTGAGAGTAGATTAAATAAGATTAGAGATGGGGTCACAGGGCCTCCTGAGTGGCGCAGACCCGGGTTTGATCCCGGGTGCTAAGAAGCGGTTAGGCGGGTCATGTTTCAGAGGACCATTGACCCAACCTTTGCCTCACGAGCCCATTGGGAAGTTGCAGCGATGAGACAAGATTGAAAAAGGGGGTAAAAAAAGAAAAAAAGAGGTGGGGTCACATGAAATTCCTTTAGATTTGATTAGGGGTTCTAACAGCAATGGGACAGGTCAGATTGTTTATGAGGTTAATTGAGAAAAAATAATAGTTGAGGGTAAGTCTTTCAATCCAATTTGGACTTTCAGGCCCGTTGTTTGAGTTTCGGAGATTTAGCAACCATTACAATGCATTAAAAAGCATTGCAATGTCCAACAATAAGCATTTTGGCGCACATTCAGGCGGTAGCCCCGACCGGGACTGAAACCTGGGTCCAGTGACTGTCAAGCCAAACACATCCTACGAACACCTACTTCCTTTTGTGTGGTCAGCTGATGGCCCAGTCATGGCAGTGGGGGTGGAGCCACTGTGCCTTGTCCAATCAAAAACGTCTGTCATTAGCTGGGTAAAACCGCAGAGGTCCTGCTCGAAAGCGCAATCAAGGTTGCAGACTGAACGGGGAACATTGGGAACATTTGTAAATGTCAACATGAGTCTAAAATTTTAACATATTATTCTGAAAGATCTTTCCATAAGAAAATGCGTTTATAGATGTTATGTACCTGGATGTGGGGCAACTCCTCCATCAACTGAGGAAGGAACTGAAGCTCCACTAATACCACCAATCGAAGAACCTGCCAGAGGAAGCAAAGGAATGGCATTGGTCATAAAGGGTGAACGTTTTCTTATCTGACATTCAGGGATTAGATAAAGCACGTGTCCCTATGATCATTAAATACTCACCTGAGCATGATTCATAGTGGATGGAGACGTCATCAAATGCCACATCAGACCGAGGGTCAGAGCCTCGTATTCCCTCCATGATGATCTGAAACAGAGACCTTTTGTGTTGGATGGAAAACAATCTCCCCTCTCTTTATAAAATCACAATCTTTTCACAATAGTTAACCCTCTTAAACCTCTGTGACCTTCTCCTACCTTGAATGACCCATCGATTATAATATCCACTTCTGCCGGATACCATGTGGAGCCCTGGTTGTTGGCTTTGGACCACAGTTTTTTGTTTCTGTTGTGCTGGTCAAGCTGGTAGACATTGAGAGCCATGGCTGTGGCCTGTCCGTACATGTGGTACCAGAAGCGCAGGCAGTATTTGCCCGGCCCGTTTTGGCACTTAGGGCTCATCATACGGGCAGAGTCTCCGTGGTAAACACCGTCACCCTCAATGTACATGTAGGAGCCACCTGACCAACAAACACACACAGACACACTTAACATCACGACTCACAGCATATTAGCTCTGAAATGGCTTGCTTCCATGGTGTCTAGGGTATCTTCTATGTAGACAGGTATTTATATATATATAACTATCTGTACAAGTCGATAGGCTACAACCATGTATTGACGCATTCATTGAATAATGCATTCATTGAATAACAGTGACTGATGCACATTTGAACATTGAGATTGGATCTGGGTGTGTAAGATATTGGTCGTTTCAGATATGTTTTTGTCACAACCATGTAACCTCTCACCTCCTGTGGTATGGTCTTGGGTTGGCCCTGTGAGGTCAGATGGGGTTGGGCCTCTCAGTCTCCTCCAATCAAAACTGTCCTGAATAATCTGCTCCCACCCACACTCGCTCTTGTCAAAGTTGCAGTCTAGAGGACAAACTGTAGGAGGCAGAACCATAGAAAAATCTGTCATCAAATGAACCAGATCGTATAAAAGGCATGGAAACGCTGCCATTGATCAATTTGATACAAAAATAATGTGGTCAAGGTTCTTACGTTCCTTGTCAGGTGTAGTAACTGGTGGTATTGTGGGAGGGCCAGGGAGACTATCTACAATGATAAGACAGACAGCAAGGTTTTTCACAGGAACACATTGGACAAGCCTCAGGTTCAGGTGGATGTGAGGGAGGGCAATGTAAGAGAAGTAGGGCGGAGGGGAGGAGGGAAAAAAGGGCAGGAATTAGGGATGAAAGAGGGGAAGGAAAAGAAGAATGGAGTAAGGAATGAAGGATCCATGTTGAAGACTACAGCAAAAAGCTAAGTGTACGATGATGGATGGGGTGAGCAAACTCCATACAATCATGGTACGGTGTTCATATTAGGATAGCCTCACCGTAGTAGTGGGACCATAACCAAATATAAATTACATTAAAACCTGAAGATTGCCTCTAAACTCAATACATCATCATCATTACGAAAACAACACCATCAAAAAACACTCACCACAGGCGGTGTTGTTCCACCAGGGAGGCAGGGTCACATTGGCCACTTCGCAGGTGGTCACATAGGACCTCAGGGAGTCACATGTCACATGCATGTTCCCGCCGGAGGCACAGTGGTCGGACATACAGCTGTCGATGTAGGGTGTGGGGTGGACGAAGGGGTGGCAGGGCTTGAAGGCTTCGCGCAGCAGTTTGGAACACTCCCGGTAGCCCTGTTCGTTGAAATGAGAGTCACATGGTTGGGGGGCAGGGGGGGAGGCAACACATCTAGGGTAGAAGGGAAAGGAGAGGAGATCAGTGGTGGACTGGATTTCATAGAATAGTGTTGATGACACAACCATGGTCCCCATTTCAGATTATGCACAGGAAAAAGTCATTAACTACGAACCGAATGACCATTGTACGTTACCGTTATGGTTTAAAACAATTAACCCACTCACCGATCGTCTTCCGGACTATTCACTCTCCAGCTGTTGGCGAACGTGACCACGTTGGTCTCGGGTTTGGTGCCGTTAGGGGTCAGGAAGTCATCCCCCTGGTCATCGGAGTAGGTACCACAAAGGCCGCACATCTCACCCTTGTAGCGCTCGTCCAGCTGCAGGAAAAGCCTGCTCTGGTCGTCCAGCAGCATCCGAAGGCCAAAAGTCGTCTCCATGACAGTGTACTGCTTCTTCTTGTACAGCTTCACCTCGCCGTATGTGCCATTTACTGTAACTGGAAGATGCTGCCAAACATGGTTCACCTACAGGGGAGAGTAGGGAAGGGTAGAGTAGAGTAAGGTAGAGTGGAGCCAAGTAAAATAGATGACAGTAGAACTGAACTGAATTAAATTGAATTGTTGTTGGAGTAATGTACAGTACCAGTCAAAAGTTTGGACACACCGACTCATTCAAGGGGTTTTCTTTATTTTTTTACTATTTTCTACATTGTAGAAAAATAGTGAAGACATCAAAACTATGAAATAACACATATGGAATGATGTAGTAACCCAAAAATTGTTAAACAAATCAAAATATATTTTAAATTCTTCAAAGTAGCCACCATTTGCCTTGATGACAGCTTTGCACACTCCTGCCATTCTCTCAACCAGCTTCATGAGGTAGACACCTGGAATGCATTTCAATTAACAGGTGTGCCTTGTTAAAAGTTAATTAATGCGTTTGGGACAATCAGTTGTGTTGTGACAAGGTTGGGGTGTTATACAGAAGATAGCCATATTTGGTAAAAGACCAAGTCCATATTATAGCAAGAACAGCTCAAATATGGCAAGAACACTTAATGAAAAGCCTTTGAATGAGTAGGTGTGTCCAAACTTTTGACTGGTACTGTAGGTCTCCACCATCTCACAGGACAAATTGTAGACACTAAAGTACACTGAATCGTCACAAATACAAATGAAGACATATAATGGATAGGCATAGTTAGATTCGGCACTACAAGTCTACATAACATTTATTTGACTTGTCATGCCAAAACAAAACAGAACAGTGGGGAGGGCTAGTGGGAATCCAGTGGGTCAGCAATGCATGGTAATGTAATCACAACAAGTAAAGAAAGATTATTCACAATTTTGTAGTTTTCATGCTTACTGTGGCACTGTAGTTTTGCATCTTCACATGCAGACCGCTTGTCTCCAGAACCACTGCGCCCAGCTTGGCACTGCTCTCGTTTCTGGGGTTCCAGTTCTGGCCCGTCACTGAGAACTGGACGGGTGTGTCCCCACCGCAAGTCTTGGCCAAGGTATAGCTGCAGCCCCCCTGGAAGGTGTATGCCTTGCCGTCGAAGGTGATGTAGTGGGGGTCTCCGTAGACGTGGCAGGTGGCCGGGCTGGAGAGGAAGCAACCGTTGACCCCCTCCTTGACCTTGCACACCTCGTCGGCCGCGCAGGAGGAAGCAGCACACTGGAGTCTGTCCCCACCCATACACTGGCACACACGATTACACTCACCTTCCATGAACGTCTCTCCTCTCTAGAAAAGGGTGAAGAAAAGAGTGATGAACACCAACATTCTCTGTGTGTGTGTTGTATGTGTGTGTGTCTGTCTGTCTGTCTGTCTGTCTGTCTGTCTGTCTGTCTGTCTGTCTGTCTGTCTGTCTGTCTGTCTGTCTGTCTGTCTGTCTGTCTGTCTGTCTGTCTGTCTGTCTGTCTGTCTGTCTGTCTGTCTGTCTGTCTGTCTGTCTGTCTGTCTGTCTGTCTGTCTGTCTGTCTGTCTGTCTGTCTGTCTGTGTGTGTGTGTGTGTGTGTGTGTGTGTGTGTGTGTGTGTGTGTGTGTGTGTGTGTGTGTGTGTGTGTGTGCGTGCGTGTTAACATTCCCTACTTCATAGTGTTCTCCCTTTATCCAGCAGCCGCAGTCCTCTGCAGGTACACAACTCCCCCCGCTGAGCTTGAAGCCTGGGTCACACACACACCTCTCCTCACACCACCCACACGCCCCTTGAATATCCATGCTGGAGCAGACCTCAGGGCAGCCCTTAGCACAGGCATTGTAGTGGCTGTTCGCACCACACTCCAGGGCTGGGGGAGGAAGAGAGAGAGATATGAGACAAAAGTCTGGTCATGGTGTAAAAGAGGGCTATCACCACCACCAACATTATCATTATCATCATCGTCATCATCATCAAGTCCTCTCCAACTTTACCAGTTAATAAGAGCAAACTGTTTACTACAACAGGAAGGTGAAAAGAGGAAACCATAAAACAACTTACGACACATAGTCGAGGTCCTCCAGGCTGGTATGAGCACCCCGGCCTTGAGACACATATCTGAGTAGGAATGCAGGGCTTCACACAGCACCTCTGGGTCACCATCCGCTCCACACATCTCTGCCACACAGCTCCGGAAGTAGGTCTCTGCTCCCAGAACAGACTGGCAGCCAGAGAAAGGCCCATGCCTGGAGACCAGGGACCCACAGTATTGCTCGCTGGCATACTCCGCCTCCTCAGTTGGTTGACACTCAAGGGGGAGGACGGTCAAGTCACAGGCCTCGCTCTGCCAGTTCTGTCCGAATGTGGCAGAGTCTTCGGCCTCGGAACTGCCAGGTGTGTGGTAATCATCGTCTCTCAGGTGGTTGAAGTTCCCACACATGCCACAGACTTTACCGGAGTACGATACGGGAACGGTGATATGGACAGCACCGGCGTCGTCGTACGATACAAAAAGGTTGAAGTTTGTCTCCACAGCGACGGAAGCAGCGTTGCCTAGGATGTTGACAGTGCCACCATTGAGGCTCAGAGGGAGTTTCCTCCAAATGCCATTGACCTGAAAACATGATACAGATTAGTGTGCTTGAAAGACTTTGGTCTTTCTTTGCCGTTCCCTCATCTATGGTAGTATGTAGTAAATATTTACTGGATCAAGGTGTTCAATACTTTGGAATAGGGGACAAATTACTAATACCCTAATGGCCCATAAAACTTTGAAAACCTGATAAGGTTTCATATTATTGTACATTATTGTGTAACAGAACTTTGAACTCATCTGAACTTAGTTGTATTGTAAATACTTTTAAAGATATCAGTCAATGGAAACAGCAGATACAGTGAGCTCCAAAAGAATTGGGACAGTGACAGTGAAATGGTTTATTGTTTTGGATCTGTACTTCAGCAGTTTGGATTTGCAATAATATAATATTATGAGGGTATTTCATCAATATGGGATTAACCGTTTAGAAATTACAGCACTTTTTGTACATAGTCCCCATATTTGAGGGGACCAAAAGTATTGGGACAAATTCACTTTTATGCATTTTAAAGTAGTAAAAAGTGAAGTATTTGCTATATTCCTAGCACACAATGACTACATCAAGCTTGTGACTGTAAACATGTGTTTGGATGCTTTTGCAGTTTGTTTTGGTTGTGTTTCAGATGATTTTGTGCCCAATAGAAATTAATGGTAAATAATGTATTGTGTTATTTTGGAGTCACTTGTATTGTAAATAATAATATAATATGTTTCTATACATTTCTACATTCTACATTGTGGATGCTACCATGATTACAGATATTCCTGAATGAATCGTGAATAATGATGATTGAGAGGGTCATTGGCATTATCTGCATAAATGGCTGCATATTTGCATTTCACAGGAGAGAAACACACCTTATCTGTGGCAATCTCAATGAAGAAATGTTCCCCCAGAAGTCCTGGGGTCACTGACACAAGGAGACGTGTGATGACTGATGAAAATGTGAATTGACTAAATGTATGTTATTGTGTGAATTAAATTGTCGTGTTTGGTTTGTTTCAAGAGCTCATAAAGGGCTGCACATTTGGACATGTCTCACTGCATTGTATGTTTTCTGGTTGATGCATTTTTAAAGTGACTGGATTGAAATGAGATGTTGGGTTGATTGGTTATCAGGCACATTCCTGTAGTCTGGTCAGAACATTCCAATTCAATTGATTAGATTAGAATCTGGGTGTGTTGTTCCTGCGTTTTGTTTTCACTAGCAAAGAGCTCAGAAATGTTAATTCAGGCTGGGGATGCGTTCCCGCTTGAATTTGGTTAAAAGGGCAGTGAATTTGCTCATACTTTGAGAACTTGCTACCAAGCTCCTGTGTGTATCAGACACACATCATTTCTTCTCTTATGGGTTATTCTGACCTGAAGACACGTGTAACAACTACTTACTCTGTGTTATTCTCTAATGTATCATGTATTTCATGCACACTGTAATTGTTTGATTGTCAATTATTTTGTGACTAATACATTCTAATTGTTGAATTGAGTAAATGCATTCCTCGTTTTACAGAGTAACTCTTTGATTGACTATAAGCCTATAATGTAATAGGTCTATTGATAGTGGTTATATAAACTAAACACATATCACATGCTTGGGTACCACCTTGACATCCCCGATCTGCTGGCCTCAATAACTTAATGCTAGAACATTGGTTGCCAGGATTAGCTATTTGAATCTAGTCTTAATAATTGCATAACGGTGCAAGTTAGACATTATAGTCATTCTGAGTCGGTGATGCAATGTTTCACTATCTTGCTATATCCTCCAGAGACCCACAGGGCCTGTTGCATTCATTCACATCATATTGGAGTCAGATTGATGACTGTAGTTTAGTATTATTAAACAGAATTTCGACTTAATGGTTGGATAATTTTTATCCATCTACATAATGGTGACCCCTCATCCTCAGTCGATGGGGATTTCCACCAACCTACAACCTTGTTATTGTAATGGTGACCCCTCATCCTCAGTCGATGGGGATTTCCACCAACCTACAACCTTGTTATTGTAATGGTGACCCCTCATCCTCAGTCGATGGGGATTTCCACCAACCTACAACCTTGTTATTGTAATGGTGACCCCTCATCCTCAGTCGATGGGGATTTCCACCAACCTACAACCTTGTTATTGTAATGGTGACCCCTCATCCTCAGGCGATGGGGATTTCCACCAACCTACAACCTTGTTATTGTAATGGTGACCCCTCATCCTCAGTCGATGGGGATTTCCACCAACCTACAACCTTGTTATTGTAATGGTGACCCCTCATCCTCAGGCGATGGGGATTTCCACCAACCTACAACCTTGTTATTGTAATGGTGACAGGATTAGCATGTCTTGGGGGTATGATATTTGTGCGTCTGTAACTTTTTCACTCATCATTAATCACGATTCATTCAGGATAATCTGTAATCATGGTAGCATCCACGTTAATGTAGAAGTGTTCAGAAACATATTATACTCTTATTTACAATAAAAGTGACTCCAAAATGACACAATACATTATTTACCATTAATTTCTATTGGGCACAAAATTATCTGAAACCCCACCAAAACAAACAGCAAATGCATCCAACATGCATCCAACAAATGTGTAGTCACAAGCTTGATGTAGTCATTGTGTGAATATGGGACCAAATACAACACGTTTTACTACTCTAATACACATAGAAGTGAATTTGTCCCAATACTTTTGTTCCCCTAAAATGGGGGGACTATGTACAAAAATATGAAAATACCCTCAAATTGAAGCTAACAGTCTGCACTTTAACCTCGTAGTCATTGTATCATTTCAAATCCAAAGTGCTGCAGTACAGAGCCAAAACAACAACAAAAATGTCACTGTCCCAATACTTTTGGAGCTTAATGTATATTTAGACCCAGGGACTTTGTTTAGCACTATTATGCAGTGACTCAATTACAAATAGCACAACCAAAGTCATGATATTTTCTGCGTCAAGATACATTATGTAACATTATAACGTGTTCAGTTGGAATTTGCAAGACTAAATCACATGTGAAAGTGATTATAACCAATAAACCATTATACCTTCCATGTAACAACCTACAAGGTACTCACCATGACCCGGTGGTTTTGTCTCTTGTGCAGGGAGACCCTGAGGTTCTCCACTTCCACCATGACCTGCTGAACAGCAGACACGGAGGAGTTCCCTCTCAGCTCATTCTTCACCTCAACACTGAAGTGGGGCAGGGGTGTCTCAGAGGGCGCGCACACCCGGGTCAGGACGTAGGTACAGGGTCCCACGAAGCGGAAGTTGGCCCCGTCAAAGGTGCTGTAGTGGGGGTTGCTGTGGACAGTACAGGTCCCTGAGAGAGAGAGAGAGAGAGAGAGAGAGAGAGAGAGAGAGAGAGAGAGAGAGAGAGAGAGAGAGAGAGAGAGAGAGAGAGAGAAAATGTAAACATTTTAATACACTATTCTGTGTTTTGGCTTTTAATAAAGGTGTGTCTTTCTCCAAAGTTACTGTAGTAAGAAATTGGTGGTGTGGATGACACTGGAATTAAGGATGTGAACTGCACACAAGTGTAGCCTATACGCCAGACTGATGAATAGGTTGCTAGTTCTACTGACAAAACCCATTTCTCCTTTTGCAATCATTGTGTTGTTTGAAGAAAAAAAAACAGCAAAACAATGCTAAGCATTATTTGTTTTTAAAACTATTTCGCACCTGCATCTGTCCTGGTAACTGATGAGCTGTCACCTTCAATGCTGAAGGAAGAAAAACAACATCAGGATCAAATCAAAACATTGGAAGAGAAATGGATATCAAAGTAGAACACGTTGTTTGCCTGTCAATACATCAACATCCTAACCTCAATGTCATGGTGCTATCAGAGAACAAGTTGCAAACAAAAGTTCAGCATTAGTATTATTAATACTAACGTGGACATAATAAGGACTTAGACAGTAATCATAGAAGTGAGAAGACTGAGATGCAGCCAGAGAGAGAGGGAGAGGGGAGGGAAGAGGGGGCAGAAAAGAGACACACAAACACATAGAGCCCCAGTGTCCAATACCTATGCCAAGGCAGATGGATGGATGGATGGATGGAGCGAGGGAGGGAGGGAGGGAGGGAGGGAGGGAAGGAAGGAGGAAGGGAGGGAGGAAGGGAGTGTGTTGGAGAAGAAGGGAAAGTGATAGAGTGAGAGAGAGTAACTAAAAGTATGTTAGATGCTAGACATTAGACCAAGAGATACAGTATGATAGTGAGACCCACCTTGCGTTGGTTCCTGCCTGAAGCAGGCAGAGGAGGGCTGCTGTAGCCACCAACCCAGTGTAGGTGCCTCCTAGCATGGCTGTTCTCCTTGCTGTGGTCCCTTATGGAGGCTAGAGATAAAACACCGTTTGCACTCTTTGTACAGAGAGAGTGGAGAGTACTGAGTCTCTGAGTGTTGTCAGGTCTCACTCGGATTCTGACTGGGAAGAGGAGAGCAGGCAGGCTTTTATAAGGGGGAAGCACACACCTGATAAGGTAAAACTCAGAGCAGTGGGCGGGTAAAGTAGAAAATGGGGGTGGTCAGGTGTATGGCGTCAAACAGACATTGAATTGACAAATTGATTGAGAAACAGTTACTATAAAGTATGTCAGTCTCCAGGTCAGGGATTTAGTATAGGATCAAAGCTATGGCATGGCTAGTAGACTACGCCATGCTGATTAGAGATTAATCATAATCAAAAGATTCTGTTTTATTATGCTTTTATCCCACTTCTTAGGAGATAGGACCATATAAAAATCACAAGGAAAAAGTGAGGACAATCACTGAGATACATTTTTTATAGAATTAATAAAAAATGTATTTATTGATAAGATCAAGAGTGGAAATGAGGGGAAATTCAGGGGAATCGGGTTCTGGGAGTGAATTTACAGTAGTAAAATTGTGCTTTTTAAGGTAAATTCAAGGATTATACATTGGTGGGTTCCCAGAGTGATCCCCCCAACCCATTTCCACGCCTGGCTTAGACATTTTTCTATTGGAAAACTACAGTGCTAAAGTTAGTTTATTTGCTTATTTCGGACACCTCATGATCCAAAAAGTAAAAGGTGAGTGTAAAGCAGTGTAGTTAGTTCCACTCTGAACAAACAACTGAAACAAAGTAAAAGCATGATTAATACTTAAACAAGGTGGCATTTATAGAAATCTTGTGTTTGACAATGGGTTTGTTCATGAACAGGAACAAACAATGCAGATATAAGCAAGCTTGGTAGTCAACAACTTTCACTTTTCTTATAACCAATATTCATCCATTTTAACCTGGTTTGTGGGTCATTCAAACAATGATGGTAAAACAAAATCATGCAAAACCTAAAAAAACATACTTTGTTGCATATTGGTCATAGAAAAGGAGTGTATTTACTCAATGCTTGCTGTCTTGGCAAAATCATACTGGAAACAGAAGGGTAAATTGTCTGTACAGATGTAGGATCTTAATTCAATCATTATTTTGTTGCTGAGAATTTTCTTGCACAGCAGGAAATGCAAACTTGCAGTGTATTTGAGGTTTAGAAAAGGCTTCTAAAATTGGTCATTTCCATTTAGAAATGTCAGACTTGATTTTCCCTAACGAAAAATGTATCAACGCCTATAAAAATGTCAATTTATTATAATCCACATAATAATTTACATTTCCTGTTGCTGCAGGATAATTTTTCTGCTCTAGCAAACTGGCTCAAATTAGGATCCTACATCTGTACTATATAACAGTTTAGAATGTGAAATACTCCAAGTTGTTGACATGCACTATAACATGTATCAGATTAGCCACTTCCTCCTCAATGAAAACTTAATCTGTAATCCAGGGACTACAAATGGAAATGAGCCTTTAAGCTAAATTGCACATTTACAGAAGATACATGTGCATTCATTAAAGTCGAGTCAAGTAAGAGTAAAGCAAAGTAAAGTTCAGTGACTTCAAGGAGGAATAATATTATGTGACAGAGTGTGTGTCTAGAGAGCATTCATGACATTCATTAGGGTGGCAGGTTGCCTAGCAGCGGTTAAGAGTGTTGTCCCAGTAACCGGAAGGTCGCCGGTTTGAATATCTGAGCCGACAGGGTGAAAAATCTGTTGATGCAAGGCTCTTAACCCCAATTGCTCCTGTAAATCGCTTTGGATAAGAGCGTCTGCTAAATGATATAAATGTAAATTACAAAGCTCCTCCTTATCACTGTAAATGCATGTAAGCAAATAGTTTGCCCAGACACTGAACATTTCCCAAGGTCTTAGTTTAAAAGATAAAGATAAAGCGTCTGTGACACCAGTAAATACAGGTAGTAGTGCACAGTCCCTGAAGTCCGACAATTTTCTCATGGCTTCTGGAAAGGATAGAAACTGTCAGCCGATTTCCCCCACTAAGCAACTAGTCGAAGTCAGAGCCCGAGCCTTTGCAGGTCTCTCCACCGGTTATGTGCAATAGTGGTGCACGGGTCAGCTGTTTGTTCACTCGCAATCACTAATAACCCATCCGCAACCGCCCAACTGCATTTGATAAAGTGAAAATCTGAGGCCCGAACCCAACCCTGACATGCAAATATAGAAAATGTGCTATATGCTACAGTCAAAGACAGCAGAACGATTGAGATGATTCTGCTTCTAATTCCCGACACATTGGTAGGCTGTGTTAGTAAACTTGTCTATACTTAGATACATGTAGTTTTTCTTTTGCCATTATATGTTGCTCCAGAAGACTAAATCAACTCTTTATCCACAGAATAATGTAATAGATGGATAGAATGAATGCTTTAATCTAGTTGACATTGGGACAGTTTTCTCTCTCATCTTTCGCTGAGCAAAGACATTTGGGACTGGAAAAAAAGTCAGTTTTATCGGTTGTAATGAAAAAGAAAGCTGTGAAAACGACCCTACATATTTCTGATAAGATTTCAGTTCGGCTTCAACGCATATTTTATGTTTATTTATTTAACCTTTATTTAACTAGGCAAGTCAGTTAAGAACTATTTCTTATTTTATGTGTAGGAAAAATGTGATTGAAATACAATCAGCTTTTATGTTGCTTTTATGATGAAGATAGAACCTCTGCAGATGGTATCTAACTGAGCATTACCTTCTATCAAGATGCAGAAATAAATGAATCATATTTCTCCACTCCTGTTCCCAAATCCACATTTTGCCTGCATTTGGTGTATCAATTTACAACAATAAATGCTTAATTCTGCCGGAGTTATTGTTAATGTGAGAGGTTATAGACCTACAGTCAGTGTCCAGATTTCAGTTTCCATTCAACCCATCTAAACAGTAGGTTACAGTTACCTTGATGTGCTATAGGCCTATTTGAAGTCCTGTCTTGTGACTATCGAATTTGTATCACAATCATCACACATACAGTTGAAGTCGGAAGTTTACATACACTGAGGTGTACTTAGGTAGAACAAAATCGCTTCCATAGTTACTCTTGCATAGTTTGTTTTGTTTTGGTATGTTGCACTAAAAGGGGCTAATATTGCGTTGATTTGATCACAATTCCCACAGTAAAAGGAAACGTTGATAGTGTTAACTAACGGGGAAAAGTCTTTAAAGTTGAGTTTCTTCTGCTGGCATTCCCGGGGGAGATGCCCACCCACGCACAATTTAGAGGGAACATTAGGTAAGGGGTCTGAGCCACTGAAGCCTCCTACCATTAGCTCTGACAAATTGAAAACCCTAGTCAATGGCGACTCTTCTACCCGCAATATTAGGCTTAAAAAGAATCATCCAGCGATCATACATTGTTTACCAGGGAGCAGGGCTACTAAGCTAATCTGAAGATGGTGCTGGCTGAGGCTAAAACTGCCGAGTGTAGATGGTATAGGGATGTTGTGGGAGGTCCAGTGTAAACACAAACTCATTTCCTTGACAACTTCCTTTACAACAGCTCTGCGCTGCTCTGCGAAGTGCAAGAAGTATGAACGCCCTGACAGAGGCCATATGTTGTAAATGTTGCATGGCCAATGCAGATGTCGGATTGACCATAGAAAGCCTTCAATTTAGCAAGAAAGACGCGTTGGCATCGAGCAATTGTCTTTGGCCCCCTCCCAGTTAGGGGGAGTGATGAGCTCTACATCAGATTTACACAACTCAATCGGTGGTTGAAAACTGTTTTCTGCCCCTCCCAAAATATAGAATTTATAGATAACTGGCCCTCTTTCTGGGACTCCCCCACAAACGGGACCAAGCTTGACCTACTGAGGAGAGACAGACTCCATCCATCTGGAGGGGTGATCTCATCTTATCTATCACCATACACAGGGCTCTAACTCCTCTAGCTCTACAATGAGATAGGGTGCAGGCCAGGCAGCAGGCTGTTAGCCAGCTTTCCAGCTTAGTGGTGTATGCCAGTAGCACAGTCAGTATAGTCAGCTCAGCTTTCCCCATTGAGACTGTGTCTGTGTCTCGATCTAGTTCGGGCAAAACTAAACATGCTGGTGTTCGCCTTAGCAATCTCTCTGGAATAAAGACCTCCTCCATTCCTGTCATTATTATAATAGACTGTGATAATATCTCTCATCTCAAAATAGGACTACTTAATGTTAGATCCCTCACTTCCAAGGCAGTCATAGTCAATGAACTAATCACTGATCATAACCATAGTGATTGGCCTGACTGAAACATGGCTCGAGACTGATGAATTTACTTTCTTAAATGAGGCCTCTCCTCCTGGTTACACTAGTGACCATATCCCCCGCAAATTCCACGAATGAAGAGGTGTTTCTAACATTTACAACAGCACATTTCAATTTCCGAAAAAAATGACTGCATTTTCGTCTTTTGAGCTTTTAGTCATAAAATCTTTGCAGCCTACTCAATCACTTTTTATAGCTACTGTTTACAGGCCTCCTGGGCCATATACATCCTTCCTCACTGAGTTCCCTGAATTCCTATCGGACCTCGTAGTCATGGCAGATAACGTTCAGATTTTTGGTGACTTCAATATTCACATGGAAAAGTCCACAGACCCACTCCAAAAGGCTTTCGGAGCCATCATTGACTCGGGTGGGTTTTGCCACAGTCATACCCTGGATCTAGTTTTGTCCCGTGGAATAAATATCGGGGATCTAAATGTTTACAACCTGATTTGAGGAGAAGAAAAACAATCCTAAATGTGTTTTTGATACTGTCGCAAAGCTAACTAAAAAGCAGCATTCCCCAAGTGAGGATGGCCTTCACTTCAGCAGTGATGAATTCATGAACTTCTTAGATGAAAAGATCATGATCATTTGAAAACAAATTACGGGATCAATGGAGACCCTCAAGTTTAAAAAAATCCTGTATCTCTCGACACATTCACTAAAATAGTCATGGCCTCTAAACCTTCCAGCTGCCTACTGGACCCCAATTCCAACTTAATTACTGAAAGAGCTACTTCTGTGCTTGGCCCTCCTATGTGCACCAAACTCACTAAAAGTGGCAGTAATAAAGCCTCTCCTGAAAAAGCCAAACCTTGCCACATTTTGGCCTATATCGAACTATCGGCGTATTCATCTCAAATATTTTAGAGAAAGTTGTTGTGCAGTAACTCACTGCCTTCCTGAATACAAATAATGTATACAACACGCTCCAGTCTGGTTTTATACCCCATCATAGGTACTGAGACTGCACTGTGGTAAATTATATTTTGATGGCGTCAGACCAAGGCTCTGCATCTGTCCTCATGTTCCTTAACCTTAGTGCCGCTTTCGACACCATCAATCACCAAATTCTTTTGGAGAGATTGGAAACCTTAATTGGTCTACACGGACAAGTTCTTGCCTGGTTTAGATCTTATCATCAAATCAAATGTATTTATATAGCCCTTCGTACATCAGCTGATATCTCAAAGTGCTGTACAGAAACCCAGCCTAAAACCCCAGACAGCAAGCAATGCAGGTGTAGAAGCACGGTGGCTAGGAAAAACTCCCTAGAAAGGCCAAAACCTAGGAAGAAACCTAGAGAGGAACCAGGCTATGTGGGGTGGCCAGTCCTCTTCTGGCTGTGCCGGGTGGAGATTATAACAGAACATGGCCAAGATGTTCAAATGTTCATAAATGACCAGCATGGTCGAATAATAACAAGGCAGTACAGTTGAAACTGGAGCAGCAGCACAGTCAGGTGGACCGGGGACAGCAAGGAGTCATCATGTCAGGTAGTCCTGGGGCACGGTCCTAGGGCTCAGGTCCTCCGAGAGAGAGAAAGAAAGAGACAATTAGAGAGAGCATATGTGGGGTGGCCAGTCCTCTTCTGACTGTGCCGGGTGGAGATTATAACAGAACATGGCCAAGATGTTCAAATGTTCATAAATGACCAGCATGGTCGAATAATAGTAAGGCAGAACAGTTGAAACTGGAGTAGCAGCATGGCCAGGTGGACTGGGGAGTCAGTTGAAACACTATTGTTTTCACTATATATTCTGTCTCTTGATGGTGTCATTTGGAAACATAATGTCAACTTTCACTGCTATGCGGACGACACACAGCTATACATTCAACATTGAACATTGAATTTGTCAGAGGACAAATTATGTCTCCAAAAATTTTGAAGCTCCAAAATGTCCTACCCTGCAAGTTTGTGTTTCAGACAGCTTTTTAAAAAATCTTCGTAACATTGCAAAAATCTAAAACATTTTGTCCAATAATGATGCAGAAAAGCAAATCTGTGCTTTTGTCGCTTCTAGATTATACTACTGCAATGCTCTACTCTCTGGCTACCCGGATAAAGCATTAAATATACTTCAGTTAGTGCTAAAATTCAGCTGCTAGAATCCTGACCAGAAAGAAAAAATTTGAACATATTACTACCGTCCTAGCCTCTCTACACTGGCTTCCTGTTAAGGCTAGGGCTGATTTCAAGGTTTTACTGCTAACCTACAAAGCATAACATGGACTACCTATCTATGTCTGTGTCTCATATACGTACGCTACGGTCACACAACACTGGCCTCCTAATAATCCCTAAAGCAAACAGCTGGAGGCAGGGCTTTCTCCTACAGAGCTAAATTCAGTCTCTACTTTTAAGACTTTACTGAAGATTCATCACTTCAGTAGGTCCTATGATTAAGTGTAGTCTGGCCCAGGGGTGCGAAGGTGAATGGCAAGACACTGGAGTGACGAAATGCCCTTGCTGTCTCTGCCTGAAAGGCTCCTCTCTCTCCCCTGTCTCCACTGGGATTCTTTGCCTCTGACCCTATTATGGGGGCTGGCTTACTAGTGCTCTTCCAAGCCGTCCCTATAGTCTATTCCCGGGGGGCTAGGGTCAGTCTGTTATATCTGGGGAAATTCTCCTGTCTTATCTGGTGTCCTGTGTCAACTTAAGTATGCTCTCTCTCTATCTCTCTCTCTCTCTGTCTGTCTGTCTGTCTGTCTCTCTCTCTCTCTCTCTCTCTCTCTCTCTGTCTGTCTGTCTGTCTGTCTCTCTCTCTCTCCCTCTCCCCCCCCTCTCTCTCTCTCCCTCTCCCTCTCTCTCTCCCTCTCTCTCTCTCTCTCTCTCTCTCAATATAAACAAATATTGACACCGTTCTTAACTGCTCCATTGATAACATGTGTGTGTTGGCACCTCAGAGAGAGAGAGTCTGAATTGACTGTATGTACAGTATAAGAATCAATGAAATCTATAATGGTTCTCAACAGATGGATCACAGATTATCTACACATCCATTTTAGGTGTGTCCTCAGGAATTTATCAGAATACATTCCAGCATCTTAATGGGGCTTGGCTGTAGTTTAATGGGGCCTGGCTGCATTTTTCTGTAGTTTGGAGCCTAATGGTTGCTAAGGCATGCCAACACATTGTTGGTTGTAAGGAACAGTAGCATGTTAAAATAGTACAGCAAGAGCATGATATTTTAAATCTAGAACATTCTCTTTTGACTGGGTTCTACCTGCATGAGACCACTTAGACCTGTTGGTCATTGGAACCACGTAACAATTTAGTTTCTATTTTGTAATTATAATATTGTCAATATAGCCAATTAATTATTCACCTCCTATTTTACTACTGGATTTGGGCCATGGATTGACGGTAAAACGGACAAATCTTGCCCTTAATGCCTTGGAAGGGTGTTGGCTGTCAATCGATATGGGTCTGAGTGACCAAATAGTCATGACAAGCACTGCCTTGAACAGTCTTCAGTCTCTTTATCAAGTTAGAAAGTCGACCGAGCAAATCAGGTGGAGGGCACTCTGATGACTGTATGACACAAATTCTCATGCTTGAAGTGTGGACCAGACTGGAAATAAGGATAATTGATTGTTATTGTTATCAGGAAGTGAGCCACTAATGTGAGCTACATTTCTTATCCATTACTAATTGGTGCAGCACAGAAATGTAAGGAAAGCTTTGACTGTACAGATACAGTATGTTTCTGCTGCGTGGTATGGTTTTAGATGGGGTTACAGTCTTTGAAATATAATTGTGAGGTATGCGTACCGAAATTATTTGTATTAATTATACTGTCTCTAATTAGTCCCTCTAGCAAACATTCATAGTTTCTGATGTTACGCACGCCTCTATGAAGAGGGAACGCAATGCCCTGCTACAACTAAACTCTCCATGAAGAGAAAAAGGTATGGACTGTAGATGCAAGTAAGAATGACAACAGGCAGAATGTGGTACCGTTTACAATGACTTTATTCCTTTACACGGTAATATGGGAAAAAGGGGCTGGACGGAACCAAAGCAAAGAAAGTAAATCTCAAAGCCCCCCCTCTCCTATCTTACCTGCCTACCCACTACTTACCTAATTTAGCACCACCTGGTGCCCTAACCAAAATACAGGGGGTGGTCCGCCCAGATCTTACCTAGTGTGCCTAGACAGCGAATATGCTATGGGTATATGTATGCCCGCAGGCCTCTTGCCTAAGCACTCCCTAGGTGCCTTCCCCTTCGGGAACAAATGAAACAGAATATTAAACAATTTCACAAACAAACTAAGAAACAAAGGACATCAAGTAAGCTCTGAGCAACAAACTCACAAAACATACCAACTCTCTGCAATGACCTCCCAGCAAATCTCTCTAGCAAAATCTCTGCAATGACCTCCCAGCAAATCTCTATGCAATGACTCTATGCAATGACTCTATGCAATGACTCTATGCAATGACTCTATGCAATGACTCTATGCAATGACTCTATGCAATGACTCCCAGCAAAAATCTCTCTCAGGAATCCCTACCTCCAAAATCTCTCCCTCCTGAACAGAACACTGGCTTTTATATAGCTTCTGAAGGAATGGGTAATTGGAGACAGCTGCGTCTTGACGAGGGGGCGGGGTCAGCTCTCCAATTAGCCATGGAGTCAACCAATCAGCTGCTTGAGGGATTTCAGGAAGCCATTTCCTGAAATAAACACATGCAAATACACAAACTACAACACATAAACTGGGGAACGTAACACTGATATGAAATTAAATGAAAGCTCAAAAGTACATACTGTTTTTATAATATCTTACAAATGATTCTGCCCATTAATCTGAATCTATTCATCTGAATAAAAATGTTTAAGATACAATTACTGTTATGTATGTGTGAAACTGAATATCGAATCAATTGATAACCCAAAATGAAGTCTCATCATGATTATATCAATCAGTTAATTTGCGTTAACATTTTGTAATTTTAGTGCATTTTTGTATTAGGGCTGGATACAATCCATCGAGGAATATCAGCGTTACAACTCAATAGAAATGTAATGGCAATGTCGTTCATTCCCGGTTAACACTGCATGCTCAATTGGAAATTACCTATACATTTTAACGTGGATCTTCTGCAATATTTCTGCAATACGGATTGAATCCAGCCCTTAATCGTGATTAATCGTATTGTCTGAAAACAAAAAATACTGAAAACCTTGTAAATGCATAATCTAAAAACAACAATGTGATGTCAAAAGATAGAACAGGGGGGGGTCTGTGCATATTTGTAAACAACAGCTGGTGTACGAAATCTAAACAAGTCTCTAGATTTTGCTCGCCTGAAGTAGAGTATATTGTGCTAAATTGCTGCCACACTACTTGCCCAGTGGCTGTTTATTTACCACCACAGACAGATGCTGGCACTAAGACCGCACTCAGTCAGCTGTATAAGGAAGTAAGCAAACAGGAAACCACTCACCCAGTGGCGGCGCTCCTAGTTGCCGGAGACTTTAATGCAGGGAAACTGAAATCCGTTCTACCAAATTTCTATCAACAGGTTAAATGTGCAACCAGAGGGGAAAAAAATCTAGATCACCTGTACTCCACACACTCCGTACAAAGCTCTCCTTCACCCTCCATTTGGTAAATCCGACCACAACTGTATCCTCCTGATTCCTGCTTACAAGCTAAAATTAAAGCAGGAAGCACCAGTGACTCTGTCTATAAAAAAGTGGTCAGATGAAGCAGATGCTAAACTACAGGACTATTTTGCTATCACAGACTGGAACATGTTCCAGGATTCTTTCTGATGGCATTGAGGAGTACACCACATCAGTCACTGGCTTTATCAATAAGTGCATCGAGGAAGTCGTCCCCACAGTGACTGTACATACATACCCAAACCAGAAGCCATGGATTACAGGCAACATTCTCACTGAGCTAAAGGGTAGAGCTGTCGCTTTCAAGGTCCGGGAATCATTTTGCAGGCCCAATTTTTCAGTTTTTGATTTGTTAAAAAAGTTTGAAATATCCAATAAATGTCGTTCCACTTCATGATTGTGTCCCACTTGTTGTTGATTCTTCACAGAAAAATACAGTTTTATATCTTCATGTTTGAAGCCTAAAATGTGGCAAAAGGTCGCAAAGTTCAAGGGGGCCGAATACTTTCGCAAGGCACTGTAACATTGAAGGTTGTGCAATGTAACAGCAATATTTATACTTATGGATGCCACTGTTAGATAAAATACGGAACGGTTCCGTATTTCACTGAAAGAATAACGTTTTTTTTTTTCAAAATGATAGTTTCCGGATTTGACCATAAGGCTTGTATTTCTGTGTGTTATGTTATAATTAAGTCTATGATTTGATATGTGATAGAGCAGTCTGACTGAGGGGTGGTAGGCACTAGCAGGCTCGTAAGCATGCATTCAAACAGCACTTTCGTACATTTGCCAGCAGCTCTTTGCTGTGCTTCAAGCATTGAGCTGTTTATGACTTCAAGCCTATCAACTCCCGAGATTAGGCTGGTGTAACTGATGTGAAATGGCTAGCTAGTTAGAGGGGTGCGCGCTAATAGCGTTTCAATCGGTGACGTCACTCGCTCTAAGACCTTGAAGTAGTTGTTCCCCTTGCTCTGCTTTTGCGGAGCGATGGGTAACGCTGGTTCGAGTGTGGCTGTTGTCGGCGAGGAGAGGGACGGAAGCTATACTGTTACACTGGCAATACTAAAGTGCCTATAAGAACATCCAATGTATATGAATGTATATGTATATGAAATACAAATGGTATAGAGAGAAATAGTCATATAAATACTATATTAACTACAACCTAAAACTTCTTACCTGGGAATATTGAAGACTCATGTTAAAAGGAACCAACAGCTTTCATATTTTCTCATGTTCTGAGCAAGGAACTTAAACGTTAGCTTTCTTACATGGCGCATAATGCACTTTTACTTTATTCTCCAACACTTTGCTTTTGCATTATTTAAACCAAATTGAACATGTTTCATTATTTATGAGGCTAAATTGATTTTATTGATGGATTATATTAAGTTAAAATAAAAGTGTTCATTCAGTATTGTTGCAATTGTCATTATAAAAAAAATAAATGTTTTAAAAAATTGTCCGATTAATCGGCATCGGCTTTTTTGGGTCCTCCAATAATCGGTATTGGCAATGAAAAATCATAATCGGTCGACTTCTAATCTGCATTGTGTCCTGCACCCACCACCCGCCAACCCCTCTTTTACGCACCTGCTACTCTCTGTTCATCATGTATGCATAGTCACTTTAACCATATCTACATGTACATACTACGCTACTGTCTATAGCCTGTCTTTTTACTGTTATTTCCTTACATACCTATTGTTTACCTAATAACTTTTTTGCACTATTGGTTAGAGCCTGTAAGTAAGGATTTCACTGTAAGGTCTACCTACACCTGTTGTATTTGGCGCACATGACAAATACACTTTGATTTGATTTACCTGTTCCTCATTGGTGACAATGTGTCAACCCAAGCTTAAAGTAGAACACCTGAGCAGGCATTGGAATGTGGCTTTTCAAACACACATAAATGGAACGCACAAGATATTGAAACAGAACGATAAGAGTACCACATGTCTCGTTCCTTTACAAGGCACCCTAAGACCACACAACATGCTGTTCAATGTAATGGGACCTTATATAAGTCTATGAATTGAACCCACTTGAGATGCAATATATAATTTAACATATTCCACTCAGTCAATAAAAATCTAACCAACAGAAAACAGGTGCTAGTAGAAAGAGGAGGGAGGGAAGCGCTTACTAAGGTACACAATAGTACATTTTGGTAGAAGGTGCTCTTTGGTAAAAGGGGTAAATTGGTCATCAAAAAGAAAGGAGGACCAAGGCACTCTTCATATAATCAATTAAAATGCCTTTATTAGTATGGCATGTTCAATAGAAACAAAGTTTTTAAAAACCGACGCGTTTCGCCTGCATGGCCTTCATCAGGGAGTACAAAAAAAAGGAATACAATGTCCTCTTTTGAACAGCTTTTCCAATGAACCCTAATTGAAAGAAGGAGTGGTTACAAAATTGATTGGACACACCTAATAAGCAATAATATACACATTAAAAGGCGAAATGCTGTAGCTATGTTATCATAAAGATACAACTCCAAGCTAGAAGTATCAGAACACTTAGAAAGGTAGTTCCAACCTTAAATATGACTGGGAGAAGTGTTAAGAATAAGAAAGCAATATATTCCATAGTCCACTAAAACACAGCAAAACATGAACAACAACAGTCTAAACATAGCTGAGGGCAAATGAGCCAAATGTCCACTAGATGACAGCAAATGGACCCATCACGACCCTACAGGAAGGGTGAGAAATCCATATCTTCATTTAAACCAGGGTACTTAGTGGCCTGTAGTTTGTAAATCCACATCTTCATTTAAACCAGGGTACTTAGTGGCCTGTAGTTTGTAAATCCATATCTTCATTTAAACCAGGGTATTTAGTGGCCTGTAGTTTGTAAATCCATATCTTCATCTTCATTATTTTTATGACACACTCAAGAACCTCCAGACGCTAACCAGCTAACTAGCTACAAGCTATTTAGTCATTGTTAGTTTAAAAAAAAAATAAAAAATTAAAAATTAAAAAAAAACCTGGATAACACTCGCCAGCCCAGCTTCCCTGCCCATCCACCGCTGCCCCCTGGACACTGATTTCTTGGCTACATAGCTGACGCACGCTGGACTGTCCATTAATCACGGTACCCCATTCTGCTTGTTTGTTTATCTGTCGGCCCAGTTGCCTAGTCAACGCCATTTTACCTGCTGTTTGTTGTGCTAGCTGATTAGCCTCGCCTACTGTTTTTAGCTAGCTTTCCCAATTCAACACCTGTGATTACTGTATGCCTCGCTGTATGTCTCTCCCAAATGTCAATATGCCTTGTATACTGTTGTTCAGGTTAGTTATCATTGTTTTAGTTCACAATGGAGCCCCTAGATCCACTCTGCATACCCCTGTTACCTCCTTTGTCCCACCCCCCACACATGCGGTGACCTCACCCATTACAACCAGCATGTCCAGAGATACAACCTCTCTCATCATCACCCAGTGCCTGGGCTTACCTCCGCTGTACCCGCACCCCACCATACCCCTGTCTGCGCATTATGCCCTGAATATATTCTACCATGCCCAGAAACCTGCTCCTCTTATCCTCTGCCCCCAACGCTCTAGGCGACCAGTTTTGATAGCCTTTAGCCGCACCCTCATACTACTCCTTCTCTGTTCCGCGGGTGATGTGGAGGTAAACCCAGGCCCTGCATGCCCCCAGGTACCCTCATTTGTTGACTTCTGTGATCGAAAAAGTCTTGGTTTTATGCATGTCAACATCAGAAGCCTCCTCCCTAAGTTTGTTTTACTCACTGCTTTAGCACACTCTGCTAACCCTGATGTCCTTGCCGTGTCTGAATCCTGGCTCAGGAAGGCCACCAAAAAATTCAGAGATTTCCATACCCAACTATAACATCTTCCGTCAAGATAGAACTGCCAAAGGGGGCGGAGTCGCAGTCTACTGCAGAGATAGCCTGCAAAGTAATGTCATACTTTCCAGGTCCATACCCAAACAGTTTGAACTACTAATTTTGAAAATTACTCTCTCCAGAAACAAGTCTATCACTGTTGCCGCCTGCTACCGACCCCCGTCAGCTCCCAGCTGCGCCCTGGACACCATTTGTGAATTGATCGCCCCTCATCTAGCTTCAGAGTTTGTTCTGTTAGGTGACCTAAACTGGGATATGCTTAACACCCCGGCAGTCCTACAATCTAAGCTAGATGCCCTCAATCTCACTCAAATCATCAAGGAACCCACCAGGTACAACCCTAACTCTGTAAACAAGGGCACCCTCATAGACGTCATCCTGACCAACTGGCCCTCCAAATATACCTCCGCTGTCTTCAACCAGGATCTCAGCGATCACTGCCTCATCGCCTGTATCCGCCACGGAGCCGCAGTCAAACGACCACCCCTCATCACTGTCAAACGCTCCCTAAAACACTTCTGTGAGCAGGCCTTTCTAATCGACCTGGCCCGTGTATCCTGGAAGGACATTGACCTCATCCCGTCAGTTGAGGATGCCTGGTCATTCTTTAAAAGTAACTTCCTCACCATTTTAGATAAGCATGCTCCGTTCAAAAAATGCAGAACCAAGAACAGATACAGCCCTTGGTTCACTCCAGACCTGACTGCCCTCGACCAGCACAAAAACATCCTGTGGCGGACTGCAATAGCATCGAATAGCCCCGTGATATGCAACTGTTCAGGAAGTCAGGAACCAATACACGCAGTCAGTCAGGAAAGCTAAGGCCAGCTTCTTCAGGCAGAAGTTTGCATCCTGTAACTCCAACTCCAAAAGTTCTGGGACACTGTGAAGTCCATGGAGAACAAGAGCACCTCCTCCCAGCTGCCCACTGCACTGAGGCTAGGAAACACGGTCTCCACCGATAAATCCATGATTATCGAAAACTTCAATAAGCACTTCTCAACGGCTGGCCATGCCTTCCGCCTGGCTACTCCAACCTCGGCCAACAGCTCCGCCCCCCGTAGTTCCTCACCCAAGCCTCTCCAGGTTCTCCTTTACCCAAATCCAGATAGCAGATGTTCTGAAAGAGCTGCAAAACCTGGACCCGTACAAATCAGCTGGGCTTGATAATCTGGACCCGCTATTTCTGAAACTATCTGCCGCCATTGTCGCAACCCCTATTACCAGCCTGTTCAACCTCTCTTTCATATCGTCTGAGATCCCCAAGGATTGGAAAGCTGCCGCAGTCATCCCCCCTCTTCAAAGGGGAGACACCCTGGACCCAAACTGCTATAGACCTATATCCATCCTGCCCTGCCTATCTAAGGTCTTTGAAAGCCAAGTCAACAAACAGGTCACTGACCATCTCGAATCCCACCGTACCTTCTCCGCTGTGCAATCTGGTTTCCGAGCCGGTCACGGGTGCACCTCAGCCACACTCAAGGTACTAAATGATATCATAACCGCCATCGATAAAAGACAGTACTGTGCAGCCGTCTTCATCGACCTCGCCAAGGCTTTCGACTCTGTCAATCACCAAATTCTTATCGGCAGACTCAACAGCCTCGGTTTTTCGGATGACTGCCTTGCCTGGTTCACCAATTACTTTGCAGACAGAGTTCAGTGTGTCAAATCGGAGGGCATGCTGTCCGGTCCTCTGGCAGTCTCTATGGGGTGCCACAGGGTTCAATTCTCGGGCCGACTCTTTTCTCTGTATATATCAATGATGTTGCTCTTGCTGCGGGCGATTCCCTGATCCACCTCTACGCAGACGACACCATTCTATATACTTTCGGCCCGTCATTGGACACTGTGCTATCCAACCTCCAAACGAGCTTCAATGCCATACAGCACTCCTTCCGTGGCCTCCAACTGCTCCTAAACGCGAGTAAAACCAAATGCATGCTTTTCAACCGATCGCTGCCTGCACCCGCATGCCCGACTAGCATCACCACCCTGGATGGTTCCAACCTTGAATATGTGGACATCTATAAGTACCTAGGTGTCTGGCTAGACTGCAAACTCTCCTTCCAGACTCACATCAAACATCTCCAATCAAAAATCAAATCCAGAGTCGGCTTTCTATTCCGCAACAAAGCCTCCTTCACTCACGCTGCCAAGCTTACCCTAGTAAAACTGACTATCCTACCGATCCTCGACTTCGGCGATGTCATCTACAAAATGGCTTCCAACACTCTACTCAGCAAACTGGATGCAGTCTATCACAGTGCCATCCGTTTTGTCACTAAAGCACCTTATACCACCCACCACTGCGACTTGTATGCTCTAGTCGGCTGGCCCTCACTACATATTCGTCGCCAGACCCACTGGCTCCAGGTCATCTACAAGTCCATGCTAGGTAAAGCTCCGCCTTATCTCAGTTCACTGGTCACGATGGCAACACCCATCCGTAGCACGCGCTCCAGCAGGTGTATCTCACTGATCATCCCTAAAGCCAACACCTCATTTGGCCGCCTTTCGTTCCAGTACTCTGCTGCCTGTGACTGGAACGAATTGCAAAAATCGCTGAAGTTGGAGACTTTTATCTCCCTCACCAACTTCAAACATCAGCTATCCGAGCAGCTAACCGATCGCTGCAGCTGTACATAGTCTATTGGTAAATAGCTCACCCTTTTCACCTACCTCATTCCCATACTGTTTTTATACTGTTTTTATTTATTTACTTTTCTGCTCTTTTGCACACCAATATCTCTACCTGTACATGCCCATCTGATCATTTATCACCAGTGTTAATCTGCAAAATTGTATTATTCGCCTACCTCCTCATGCCCTTTGCACACATTGTATATAGACTGCCCATTTTTTTCTACTGTGTTATTGACTTGCTAAATTGTTTACTCCATGTGTAACTCTGTGTTGTCTGTTCACACTGCTATGCTTTATCTTGGCCAGGTCGCAGTTGCAAATGAGAACTTGTTCTCAACTAGCCTACCTGGTTAAATAAAGGTGAAATAAAAAAAAAAAAAAAAAAAAAATTTAAACCAGGGTATTTAGTGGCCTGTAGTTTGTAAATACATATCTTCATTTAAACCAGGGTACTTAGTGGCCTGTAGTTTGTAAATCCATATCTTCATTTAAACCAGGGTACTTAGTGGCCTGTAGTTTGTAAATCCATATCTTCATTTAAACCAGGGTACTTAGTGGCCTGTAGTTTGTAAATCCATATCTTCATTTAAACCAGGGTACTTAGTGGCCTGTAGTTTGTAAATCCATATCTTCATTTAAACCAGGGTATTTAGTGGCCTGTAGTTTGTAAATCCATATCTTCATTTAAACCAGGGTACTTAGTGGCCTGTAGTTTGTAAATCCATATCTTCATTTAAACCAGGGTACTTAGTGGCCTGTAGTTTGTAAATCCATATCTTCATTTAAACCAGGGTACTTAGTGGCCTGTAGTTTGTAAATCCATATCTTCATTTAAACCAGGGTATTTAGTGGCCTGTAGTTTGTAAATCCATATCTTCATTTAAACCAGGGTATTTAGTGGCCTGTAGTTTGTAAATCCATATCTTCATTTAAACCAGGGTATTTAGTGGCCTGTAGTTTGTAAATCCATATCTTCATTTAAACCAGGGTACTTAGTGGCCTGTAGTTTGTAAATCCATATCTTCATTTAAACCAGGGTACTTAGTGGCCTGTAGTTTGTAAATCCATATCTTCATTTAAACCAGGGTACTTAGTGGCCTGTAGTTTGTAAATCCATATCTTCATTTAAACCAGGGTACTTAGTGGCCTGTAGTTTGTAAATCCATATCTTCATTTAAACCAGGGTATTTAGTGGCCTGTAGTTTGTAAATCCATATCTTCATTTAAACCAGGGTACTTAGTGGCCTGTAGTTTGTAAATCCATATCTTCATTTAAACCAGGGTACTTAGTGGCCTGTAGTTTGTAAATCCATATCTTCATTTAAACCAGGGTACTTAGTGGCCTGTAGTTTGTAAATCCATATCTTCATTTAAACCAGGGTATTTAGTGGCCTGTAGTTTGTAAATCCATATCTTAATTTAAACCAGGGTATTTAGTGGCCAGTAGTTTGTAAATCCATATCTTCATTTAAACCAGGGTATTTAGTGGCCTGTAGTTTGTAAATCCATATCTTCATTTAAACCAGGGTACTTAGTGGCCTGTAGTTTGTAAATCCATATCTTCATTTAAACCAGGGTATTTAGTGGCCTGTAGTTTGTAAATCCATATCTTCATTTAAACCAGGGTACTTAGTGGCCTGTAGTTTGTAAATCCATATCGTCATTTAAACCAGGGTACTTAGTGGCCTGTAGTTTGTAAATCCATATCTTCATTTAAACCAGGGTACTTAGTGGCCTGTAGTTTGTAAATCCATATCTTCATTTAAACCAGGGTATTTAGTGGCCTGTAGTTTGTAAATCCATATCTTCATTTAAACCAGGGTATTTAGTGGCCTGTAGTTTGTAAATCCATATCTTCATTTAAACCAGGGTATTTAGTGGCCTGTAGTTTGTAAATCCATATCTTCATTTAAACCAGGGTACTTAGTGGCCTGTAGTTTGTAAATCCATATCTTCATTTAAACCAGGGTACTTAGTGGCCTGTAGTTTGTAAATCCATATCGTCATTTAAACCAGGGTACTTAGTGGCCTGTAGTTTGTAAATCCATATCTTCATTTAAACCAGGGTACTTAGTGGCCTGTAGTTTGTAAAGCCATATCTTCATTTAAACCAGGGTACTTAGTGGCCTGTAGTTTGTAAAGCCATATCTTCATTTAAACCAGGGTACTTAGTGGCCTGTAGTTTGTAAATCCATATCTTCATTTAAACCAGGGTATTTAGTGGCCTGTAGTTTGTAAATCCATATCTTCATTTAAACCAGGGTATTTAGTGGCCTGTAGTTTGTAAATACATATCTCCATTTAAACCAGGGTACTTAGTGGCCTGTAGTTTGTAAATCCATATCTTAATTTAAACCAGGGTACTTAGTGGCCTGTAGTTTGTAAAGCCATATCTTCATTTAAACCAGGGTATTTAGTGGCCTGTAGTTTGTAAATCCATATCTTCATTTAAACCAGGGTACTTAGTGGCCTGTAGTTTGTAAATCCATATCTTCATTTAAACCAGGGTACTTAGTGGCCTGTAGTTTGTAAATCCATATCTTCATTTAAACCAGGGTATTTAGTGGCCTGTAGTTTGTAAATCCATATCTTCATTTAAACCAGGGTACTTAGTGGCCTGTAGTTTGTAAATCCATATCTTCATTTAAACCAGGGTATTTAGTGGCCTGTAGTTTGTAAATCCATATCTTCATTTAAACCAGGGTATTTAGTGGCCTGTAGTTTGTAAATCCATATCTTCATTTAAACCAGGGTACTTAGTGGCCTGTAGTTTGTAAATCCATATCTTCATTTAAACCAGGGTATTTAGTGGCCTGTAGTTTGTAAATCCATATCTTCATTTAAACCAGGGTATTTAGTGGCCTGTAGTTTGTAAATCCATATCTTCATTTAAACCAGGGTATTTAGTGGCCTGTAGTTTGTAAATCCATATCTTCATTTAAACCAGGGTACTTAGTGGCCTGTAGTTTGTAAATCCATATCTTCATTTAAACCAGGGTACTTAGTGGCCTGTAGTTTGTAAATCCATATCTTCATTTAAACCAGGGTACTTAGTGGCCTGTAGTTTGTAAATCCATATCTTCATTTAAACCAGGGTACTTAGTGGCCTGTAGTTTGTAAATCCATATCTTCATTTAAACCAGGGTACTTAGTGGCCTGTAGTTTGTAAATCCATATCTTCATTTAAACCAGGGTACTTAGCCTGTGGCCTGTAGTTTGTAAATCCATATCTTCATTTAAACCAGGGTATTTAGTGGCCTGTAGTTTGTAAATCCATATCTTCATTTAAACCAGGGTACTTAGTGGCCTGTAGTTTGTAAATCCATATCTTCATTTAAACCAGGGTACTTAGTGGCCTGTAGTTTGTAAATCCATATCTTCATTTAAACCAGGGTATTTAGTGGCCTGTAGTTTGTAAATCCATATCTTCATTTAAACCAGGGTACTTAGTGGCCTGTAGTTTGTAAATCCATATCTTCATTTAAACCAGGGTACTTAGTGGCCTGTAGTTTGTAAATCCATATCTTCATTTAAACCAGGGTACTTAGTGGCCTGTAGTTTGTAAATCCATATCTTCATTTAAACCAGGGTACTTAGTGGCCTGTAGTTTGTAAATCCATATCTTCATTTAAACCAGGGTACTTAGTGGCCTGTAGTTTGTAAATCCATATCTTCATTTAAACCAGGGTATTTAGTGGCCTGTAGTTTGTAAATCCATATCTTCATTTAAACCAGGGTACTTAGTGGCCTGGAGTTTGTAAATCCATATCTTCATTTAAACCAGGGTATTTAGTGGCCTGTAGTTTGTAAATCCAAAAACTTTCCATTTGATTTAACTGTTCAAGACGGTTCCCTTTTCTAATAGAGGCCGGAACATGATCAATACCCATAACTTGTAGGGAGGCAGGGTTGCCATGGTGTAAGGACTTGTAGTGCCTTGCCATGGGGTCTTGAAGGCGCCTCTTTGTCCGTCCAATGTAGAACACCTTGCCCTGTGGACATTCCAATCTATAGATGACATGAGTGGTTTTGCAGTTAATGGAATGCTTGACGTAATACTCCATTTTGGAAGCTGTGTCAACAAAATACTTCTGTGCAATATTTCTGCAATGGTTGCAATGGTTACATTTAAAGGGTTAGGGTTAGGGTTAGGGTTAGCCCTTGGGTTTGTGGTCAAGACAAGTTTTTTCAGAGTCACCCAGAAGATAACTGTGGACTAATTTGTCATTTAGGGTAGGACATCTCTTAAAGCTTATGACTGGTGGCTCAGGAAAGACTTGGTGTAGTAGCGTATCACTTTGGATGATTCCCCAATTATTTTTTATGATTATTTTAATGTTCTCTGCTTCAGTGCTGTATTTTGTAACAAAATACACTCTCTCCGATGTATAACGAGGCTCTCCCCTTCGCAACAAATTCTCTCTGTCAAGTAATCCAGCCCTTATACCTTTCCCTTATAAAATGTAAAGTGCTCTTTGCATGTATATACTGTATATAAGAAATTACTCATCCAAACCATACAGAATGTATTTGTCTGAGCTGACGGCACCATTATACAGTCATTTATCTGGTTCTCTGGGGTCTATTTCTAGTGAATTTTCACCTTTGTCAACATAATAAGTCTGTGTGCCCTCCCCCTCTTTCTATCATCTCCTCTCTCTAAAACTCCAAGCCCATTAATGGACACACCTCCGCCCTATCTCTCTCTCCTCTCTCCCCCCCTGATGAGGCGAAGACCCAAAAGGTCACCTCTGTTAAGAAATCAATCCAGACAGCATTCTTTCATCTGGGGATAGGTCAAGCGTGGCATATGGATATCTTCAACCCTCTTCTCTCTTCGCTGACTCCAGTCTCCAGAGGGCTCGGGACTCCCACTCCTACAGAACACTGCCAGGTCAAGGTCACGAGTGATGGATAACAGTGGGTTCTCTAGGGCAGACGTTGAGCTCTCCCTCATGTCACAGACATTACTAGTTGGCTCTATTGACTTTTTGTTTCTCTCTTATTCTCGTCCCTATTCCCTATTTGTCGAAGACAAAATACTGGAATAAATTGAGATGTTTGGGGAGACTTAAAAGCACTATGTTGATAGCTTTGTTTCTCCTGTTTTGTCTACATCTTTTTCTGGATATTATGATTCACAAATTTAGAATTCCCTAAAACTCCCAAATCTCTTAATAAAAGAGCCCAATATTGACATGTGAGGGCTTGTGCTCCTTACTATACACTACGAGAGGCAAATATTTGTACCCAGGCACCAGCAGATTTATGTTTGAGCCTAGCATAACTGCTAAAGTGGATCCATAGCATTGTGGTTGGAGCCCTTTCCTGCAGTCAAATGACCAATTGCCTTCTAGTGGCCTCATGGGTGGAATGTTATTAACATTTTTCTTAATTTCATACTTAATAAACATAATTTAAAAAATCACACTGAAAATCAAGTGTTGCTATGTCAACTCGTTTAGTTATATTTCAGTCTTCTGTGATGTGTATAAAGTGTAATATTGGGATGCAAATTCAAATTTGAACACGTTTGAACTCTGTATCTGACATGGTACAGGTGTCTTCTTTTTTTTAAGCCATAATCATATGTGTGAGGTGTATACTTTGTTTCAAAGTATACTATATATAAAAAAGTATGTGGACATCCCTTCAAATTAGTATTTTTGGCTATTTCAGCAACTGCCGTTGCTGACAGGTATACAATGTCAAGCACACAGCCAAGCAATCTCCATAGATAAAACTTTGGCAGTAGAATAGCCTTACTGAAGAGCTCAGTGACTTTCAATGTGGCACCGTCATAGGATGCCACCTTTCCGACAAGTCAGTTCATCAAATTTCTGCCCTGCGAGAGCTGACCCGGTCAACTGTAAGTGCTGTTATTGTGAAGTGGAAATGTCTAGGAGCAACAACGGCTCAGCCGCAAAGTGGTAGGCCACACTAGCTCACGCATCTCCTCGGTTGCAATGCTGACTACCGAGTTCCAAACTGCGTCTGGAAGCAATACCAGCACAAGAACTGATGGTTGGGAGCTTCATGCAATGGGTTTCCATGGCCGAGCAGCCGCACACAAGCCTAAGATCACCATGAGCAATCCCAAGCGTCGGCTGGAGTGGTGTAAAGCTCGCTGCCATTTGACTCTGGAGCAGTGGAAACATATTCTCTGGAGTGATTAATCACACTTCACCATCTGGCAGTCCGACGGACAAATCTGGGTTTGGTGGATGCCAGGAGAACGCTACCTGCCCCAATGCATAGTGCCAACTGTAAAGTTTGGCGGAGGAGGAATGGTCTGGGGCTGTTTTTCATGGTTCAGGCTCCTTAGTTCCAGTGAAGGGAAATCTTAATGCTACATCATACAATGACATTCTAGATGATTCTGTGCTTCCAACTTGGGGAAGGCCCTTTCCTGTTTCAGCATGACAATGCCCCTGTGCACAAAGCAAGGTCCATACAGAAATGGTTTGTCGAGAAGAACTTGATTGGCCTGCACATTGCCCAGACCTCAACCCCATGGAAGCAAGTCCCCTCAGCAATGTTCCAACATCTAGTGGAAAGCCTTGCAAGGAGAGTGGAGGCTGTTTTAGCAGAAAAGGGGGGACCAACTCCATATTAATGCCCATGATTTTAGAATGAGATGTCTGACGAACATACTTTTTGTCATACAGTATAGAGTAGATTTGTCTACCAAGAAACACTCTGTGTGACCCTAATTTATTTTTTATTTCACCTTTATTTAGCCAGGTAGGCTAGTTGAGAACAAGTTCTCATTTGCAACTGCGACCTGGCCAAGATAAAGCATAGCAATTTGACACATACAACAACACAGAGTTACACATGGAATAAACAAAACATACAGTCAATAATAAAGTAGAAAAAAAGCAAACAAAAGTCTATATACAGTGAGTGCAAATGAGGTAAGATAAGGGACTTAAGGCAATAAATAGGCCATGGTGGCAAAATTATTACACTATAGCAATTAAACACTGGAATGGTAGATGTGCAGAAGATGAATGTGCAAGTAGAGATACTGGGGTGCAAAAGAGCAAAATAAATAAATAAACACAGTGTGGGGATGAGGTAGATAGATGGACTGTTTATTTAGCCCCATACTGTAAAAGTTTAAAGTTACTGCAACATTTATAAGGACATATTGCAGAACTCACCATTTAATATCCTTCTACTACTGCAGAAATGGCCTATTTTTCAATGAAAGACTCATTTTGAAAAAAAGAGAGCAGTTGCTCATGTCAGAAAACACTGCCCAGGGAGGATGACAGACTGCACCTCTCTAGAATGTAGAAGTGTAGATCAAGTCAACTAATCACAAAACAGTTTAAATCGGCGGTAACATAAATAAAGTCAGACTATTCAATAATTACAAATGAAAAGACATTAAGCTTTTAACTTCTGTTACTGACTATTCATCTTACTATTAGACAAGACAATTGTATTCTATTCCACAGGTCTGACTGTGTCAACAGTTTGAAGTGCTGAAGGGGAATACGTTATTTGGCGGTTATAAAGCATTACAAACTGGGTGGTTCGAGCTATGAAGACCGTATACCACAGGTATGACAAAACATTTGTTTTTAGAGCTTTAATTATGTTGGTAACCACTTATAATAGCAATAAGGCAACTCTGGGTTAATTATGTTGGCAACCACTTATAATAGCAATAAGGCAACTCGGGGGTTTGTGATATATGGCCAATATACCACAGTTAAGGGCTGTATCCAGGCACTCCGCGTTGCGTCGTGCTAAGAACAGTCCTTTGCTGTGGTATATTGACCATATACCACACCTCCTCGTGCCTTATTGCTTAAATAAAGCGCTAGAACACATTGATTTTCATTCAATAATAATTTATAGCCTGGTAAGAGCCAGTTTCCTATTAATGTGCCGTTGCATCTCTTCTCTTCCAAATAGGTCATAACATACCCTTTCTCCTCCCTAGTGAAGTAGCACTCCATTGGCACTTTTCCATTGAATTCTAAGGTGATTCTAAGGCGTTCGGCTCATGGCACTTCATTTCACAATCAGCGCTTTACCTCATCACCCCTTCCCAGCTATACAGGTACAGTGGTCCTGCACTGCCTATCAGGGAGACATGATCAATACAGTAGTAGTGTTTAACTGTCTTTTTTAAACACTGAGCTTCTCTCTGAGGAGGAGTAGAGGAGAGGGGCCCCTCAGGGCTCTGTCTCGAGTCTTCTTCTGTTCATCATGCTCAACACAATGTAATGTATTCCCCTTCTCCACTAGCCTAGCATGCATGAATAGGAAATACAGCCCGACAAGCAAGCCCTTTTTTAAGGTGCTAAAGCGTGATAGGAGAGTATGTGTGGTGTGGACCGAAGGTTATGGTGTGTTCTAGTCAAATGCATCCTTATTTGTGTGGATGTGTACCTGCTTGTGCATGTATGTGTGTGTATGTGTGTGTATGTGTGTGTGTGTATGTGTGTGTATGTGCGTGTATGTGCGTGTATGTGTGTGCGTGTCTCTATGCATACATTTTTTCACTGTGTTTTCATATTTCTCTCTGTTTGCTGACTATATCACGTGGATTCTAGAATGACTCACCATCGGAGGGTTGGCTGGGCTGTTGGCTGGGCTCCCTGCCTGTGCCATTAAACCCCTACAACTCATCCAGAACGCCGCAGCCCGTCTGGTGTTCAACCTTCCCAAGTTCTCTCACGTCACCCCGCTCCTCCGCTCTCTCCACTGGCTTCCAGTTGAAGCTCGCATCCGCTACAAGACCATGGTGCTTGCCTACGGAGCTGTGAGGGGAACGGCACCTCAGTACCTCCAGGCTCTGATCAGGCCCTACACCCAAACAAGGGCACTGCGTTCATCCACCTCTGGCCTGCTCGCCTCCCTACCACTGAGGAAGTACAGTTCCCGCTCAGCCCAGTCAAAACTGTTCGCTGCTCTGGCCCCCAATGGTGGAACAAACTCCCTCACGACGCCAGGACAGCGGAGTCAATCACCACCTTCCGGAGACACCTGAAACCCCACCTCTTCAAGGAATACCTAGGATAGGGTAAGTAATCCTTCTCACCCCCCCTTAAAAGATTTAGATGCACTATTGTAAAGTGGCTGTTCCACTGGATGTCTTAAGGTGTATGCCCCAATTTGTAAGTCGCTCTGGATAAGAGCGTCTGCTAAATGACTTAAATGTAAATGTAAATGTAAATGGAGGGTCTTTTGGAGGTCATTCTACCATTTAGCCAGAGGGTGGTGCTCTTTCTCTCTCAGAAAGAAAACAATCAGAGACATGAGACTGCAAATGTTCTCAGTCTGGCAGTGGGAATTATCCCACTGACAACAGAATGGCAACAAACCTTAAATGATCTGTCCCTGCTACTGTAGAGATGCATAGTGGCAAACTTAATATGTTGAATAAATATACATGTATTACAACGGTGACATTAGACATTTCAGCTGGAATGAGGGTATAGTACTTTAGCTACATTATAAACTTTAGAAACATGCAATCTACAGAGGAAGAGTTTAACTCAGAAAGACCCTTCATGCCAATAATCGCATATTTAAACCAATGAAAGAAATATGAAATTCATTATAAAACCAATTGATATTGGTTTATGTTTGGGTTAAATCTGATAAGGAATTGAATATACTGCGTTCAGTGATTTCCCTGATAATCCCTATGCTCCCTAGCAAAATACCATGGCAGAGACCACCCAGTGTCCTATGTGTCCCTCAACTACCTTTAAACTGCACCCCATTATACACAACAATGACACGCACCATCTCATTACCACACACTGTCCCATCAGCACTTCTAATTGTTTTGCTAATAATTTTCAGTTTGATTGTCATCCCTATTTTCAGAGAGGGGTCTGAGACCCCGCCCCAAAGGGAAACGGAAGGGGTTAGAGGGTCACAGCGGCAATATTTGTGGCCCATTGCCATGAGAAAAGGGAAACCAATGGAGCAGAGAGAGAGAGAGAGAGAGAGAGAGAGAGAGAGAGAGAGAGAGAGAGAGAGAGAGAGAGAGAGAGAGGGGGCAGAAGAGAAATAGACACAGAGACAGCGAGAGCCCCAGAGTCCGATACCTATGCTGAGATGGACGGAGGTTGTGCGTTGGAGAGGAACATAAAGCTATAGACCTTTTTGTTCTTCCCCACCAAGGTTGATGTTTACAGGTAGTGCAGCGGTGAGTAGAGTCAGTGGTGTTAGTGTTGTAACCTTCAAAGGCCAAGGATGGAGGCTGTGTTAATTCACAATCAGTTTATAGGTCAGCACTCACACACTGATGCTGAGAGTTGCTGCAGTTCACTGACCTAACTGACTGAAATCATTCTGAAGTGGACTCACCTGCTGTCTCCAAATACACACGAAACAAGCAAGCAAACAGGCACTCACTCAGAACCTGCTTAGTGTCCCTGGCTCTACTCAAAGCTCAAAGGGTACTGAAAGAGGGGTGGCTTGTAGCCTTGAGGTTAGAGTGCTGAACCAGTAACTGAAGGTTTACTGGTTCAAATCCTGAAGCTGACAAGCTGTGCCCATGAGCAAGGTATTTAACCCCAATTGCTCCAGGGATGTTGGACAATTGTGACCCCACTCCCTGTGGGTGTTTCAGGGGGAGTTGGGATATGGTGACCCCGGCCGTGACCCCACTCCCTGTGGGTGTTTCAGGGGGAGTTGGGATATGGTGACCCCGGCCGTGACCCCACTCCCTGTGGGTGTTTCAGGGGGAGTTGGGATATGCAAAAAACACCCAGGATCAATTATTGTTGTAAATATCTAGACTTGCGGTGAATGCTTTCAAAAAGTGTTTTTTTTTGTGTCTGGATGACGTGCTCTGCGTCACACCCGCTCAGTCCTATTTGAGCGTGAGATGCTTCAGATGTAGTCTAACGTAACGTGGCGATGTTAGAAGGATGACATCAGCCTCATGAATGTTAAATGTGCCTGCCCACAGAGCGAGCAGAGAGAGCAGAGAGGCCAAGTACTGTGAGGACTCGGCGTTACTTAGATCGCTCGGAGAAGAAACACACTCATTATTTATTCATAGACCAGGGTATAAGCACAGCGGGAGCAGTGATGTCATCAACTCTCCTGAGCTCCTTTCCGGGTGCATAGTTAGAGCTTCTGACTGACTGATTCATACTTCTTAACGACTATATATATCACCTGGATACACACCTACGTCTTTGACTAATGTTGTTTTTCTCCTAATGTGTTTGGATTTTGTGGTATGTCTTTGGGTGGTGATGTATTGTCTTGCCTACAATAGTCAGCAGGTCTTTGAGTGTGTGTGTTTGCTCTGCATTGATGTTATTGTCATTATTCTACTTTGTCCTATTGTGCAGTATGTCCCTGTGCTTCTTGTGTCCACTTTAAAGGTTTCACTGTCTGTACTGTATTTCTATCGATTGTGTATGAAGCACCTTTTGTATATGTGTTCGTATTTGAATATGTGCTTTAAAATACTATGAAGAGATGATATTATCGATGGCCATGTTCTTCTGTATCTCAAACACACGGAGGCAGGTGATGTCGTAACGATATGGTGGTGACTCACACACAGCCTGTCGGCTTCATGCACAATGTCCAAACATCATTGTTTTGGAGGTTCTATTTCATATGGAATGGAGTCAGTGTTGAAATGACTGAGGCGTATCCAGGGATTCCACTCAAAAACTGAAATAGTTTGGCCTGGCTGGTCCTGATTTGATTCGCTGGACAAACCAGCCTAGACCGGTTTTTGATGAGGTGCAGACCTCACGCAGGGCTGGATATCTACTCTTATTCACCTTAGCTGAGGCATCGAGCCACTGGGCTGTGAGAGGTCTTCCAGCTCCGCAGGCTGTTGGCGGGGCCAAGAGGTCGCCTGCCCAAAAACCAGAGGGTGGGTGGCAACCTGAGCTACTTCACAAACTGTGTCCGGCAGACTTTCATATACATGTTGATACAGTATGTGTACACATGAACTCAAGCACACTGACATGCATTAATACAGGCAGGCATCTGCACACCAAATCAAGGTTAAACAAGAGAATATGCTGTATGTGTATGTGAGTCATGCTAGCAATAAGTCGAAAGCAGCATGAAATCCTACCCTCTTCCTAGAGGTGTGGAAAGATGACTAAATGGAAACTAAGAAGAGCAAAGAGAGAGGAAAAACCGTGTTATTCTAATTGTGGCAGTAATATGGATATATTCATCCTACAACAGAGGCTTAGCTTAAAGGGCATTACCGCCACTTTTCAACCTCATATTCATTATCTCCAGCACAAAACCAGTGTCTACTTATGAGAAAATGGTGTGTTTCTATGATCTAAGGAAGGTCTTTAAAAATGCTTCTCTGTGACATCACATGGTAGGATTAAAAGTAAAAAACAATGCTTTTCAAAACCTGAGTTTCTATCCCAGGGGAGCGTCACCGCAAATCTCATAGTATTTGAAAATCACTGTTTTTGAAATGTTTGATTATGTTATAATGTAGAACTTTACATTTTGTTTCACATAAGTTGACACTGGTACTGTGCGAGATATAATTAAAATGAGGTTGAAAAATGGTGGAATTGCCCTTTAAGGACATTAATTTCAAGCCCAAGGAAGGCTCTCTCCAGTCTGACTGAAAGAATGAAAGCAATTTTTCCCCGTGCTCTGTGAAAGGAAGAGGCAGAAAGGCAGGCTGGCGCCCCAGAAAAACCGTCATTATGCTTTGAAAATCCCTCTCTGCCTCCAGCGCCCCAACCTCCACACCTCTCCGCCTCTAAACTGGAGCGAAACAGATAACATTAGCAAGCGAGAGAGCCTACCACAGTCAGGTAGAAAGAGCACCTTTGAATGTCAACCGTCAAATATCAGAGAAGTAAGCTCCAAATGGCAGAGGAATGAAGCTTGTCAGAGGCCACGAAGACACACATTATCTGAGGCCAAGAACAAGTCTGATAACATATAAAAAGCTGCTCAAATAGTAGAGGGGGATTAGGAGAAGAAGGGAGATGTGGATTTTAATTATGATATTGGGAATTGAATTGCTTTAATTTGCTGTTGCCTGCATGAAAACTAAATGGAATTCATAGGAGATTAATAGCATTGGGCATGAGGTATGTTTTAATAATCCTACTCTGTTTTAGGCCTATTTGGCCGTCATTTTCTTTCATGTCTTTCATGAACATTTAATGAAGCTGTACACGGTGTAGCAATGCCTGCAATAATGTAATAACTTTTTCAGTAATTAAAGTTAGAAATTCAACATTGTAGATTGTCAAATACATTTTCAATACAATATCATACCAATCAGCTACCAATTTATGTTTTAGAATATACAGAGGAGTATTTTGCCTGGTTGGCTAACTACCTCTCTCAAAGAGTGCAGTGTATAAAGTCAGAAAATCTACTGTGTCAGCCACTGCCTGTCACCAAGGGAGTACCCCAAGGCTCAATCCTAGGCCCCACGCTCTTCTCAATTTACATCAACAACATAGCTCAGGCAGTAGGAAGCTCTCTCATCCATGTATATGCAGATGATACAGTCTTATACTCAGCTGGCCCTCCCCGGATTTTGTGTTAAATGCTCTACAACAAAGCTTTCTTAATGTCCAACAAGCTTTCTCTATCATTAACCTTGTTCTGAACACCTCCAAAACAAATCTTATGTGGTTTGGTAAGAAGAAAGCCCCTCTCCCCACAGGTGTGATTACTACCTCGGAGAGTTTGGAGCTTGAGGTAGTCACCTCATTCAAGTACTTGGGAGTATGGCTAGATGGTACACTGTCCTTCTCTCAGCACATATCAAAGCTGCAGGCTAAAGTTAAATCTAGACTTGGTTTCCTCTATCGTAATCACTCCTCTTTCACCCCAGCTGCCAAACTTACCCTGATTCAGATGACCATCCTACCCATGCTAGATTACGGAGACATCATTTATAGATCGGCAGGTAATGGTGCTCTCGAGCGGCTAGATGTTCTTTACCATTCGGCCATCAGATTTACCACCAATACTACTCTGTAAACTGGTCATCTCTGTATACCCTTTGCAAGACCCACTGGTTGATGCTTATTTATAAAACCCTCTTAGGCCTCACTCCCCCCTATCTGAGATATCTACTGCAGCCCTCATCCAGTCACACTCTGTTAAAGGTCCCCAAAGCACACACATCCCTGGTTCTCTCATCTTTTCAGTTCATTGCAGCTAGCGACTGGAACGAGCTGCAACAAACACTCAGACTGGATAGTTTTATCGCAATCTCTTCATTCAAAGACTCAGTCAAGGACATTCTTAATGACAGTAGTGGCTGCTTTGCGTGATGTATTGTTGCCTCTACCTTCTTGCCCTTCGTGCTGTTGTCTTTGCCCAATAATGTTTGTACCATGTTTTGTGCTGCTACCATGTTGTGTTGCTACCATGTTGTCGTGTTGTGTTGCTACCATGCTGTGTTGTCATGTGTTGCTGTCTTGCTATGTTGTTGTCTTAGGTCTCTTTTTATGTAGCGTTGTGTTGTCTCTTGTCGTGATGTGTGTTTTGTCCTATATTTATATATATTTTTAAAATCTCAGCCCCCGTCCCTGCAGGAGGCCTTTTTGCCTTTTGGTAGGCCGTCATTGTAAATAAGAATTTGTTCTTAACTGACTTGACGAGTTAAATAAAGGTTACATTTAAAAATTAAAAATTAATTAAAAATAAGCAGCGCTTCCTGTATAGGCTACCTGAACAAGCCATTAACGCACTCTCTCCCAGCTTGGCTAAAATGTTGTTGTGCGTAAAACCAGTCTATTAATGCCAAATAATAGTCAGTACACCCTCAAAACACTACCAGAGATAAGGGACAAGAACTGTTGTCTGCTAAATATGATAATCTGTTTCCATCTGGAAATGTATTGACTGTCCAGTATCCAGACTACCTGTCCCCAAAGCTTCCTATGCAGTTCATCTCTTTCCATGTTCAATGTTTTTAGGCTGGAAATGAAGGAGAATGAGAGGCTCAATTAAAGATGTTGCAGAACTGCTTTATTTGAAGCCCTCCTCCCTTCTGACTAGTTCCATTGACGTTGCTACGGTAATCAAGCTGCTTTTACCTTCTCTGTAAGTATCTCTTCTGCAGAGAGATTGTTTACTAAACTTAAACTCATAAAGAACTAGTTCTGTTCTGAAAGTTCTGAAATGGCTTTTGAACACCTGAGTAAAGCTCCACTCATTGCACTGGTGCCGTCGTAGCCTTGACCACAGCATTTGTTTGAAGGTATAAGGGGGATATCGCCAATCAGTTACAAGAACATATTTTTAAAGCACTTTTTCAGCCACATTCCTGAAGCCCAAGAAACAAACACTTAGCCTTCTAGTACATATGGAAATTAAAAAGGTTTATGAATGAATTACTTTTTTGTAGGTTTCATTGATGACAGGCGCATGGGCCCCTGGAGCTCGTGCCCGCCTTAAAAGTGCACAGTATTTTTATCACTGGTTATTTGAACAAATCACGATTTAGCAGGTGTGCACATCTTTGACATTTGGAAAGGGAGGGGACATTTGGTCCATAGACTCAGCCGAAACTTGCAGAGAGAGGGGGGTAGAGCTGCTGCCATGCTTCCGCTCCTCGTTCTACAATCTTTTAGAATAGATCTCCCTCAAAACTTAATTAATTATCTGACTCAATTACTTGAGATTTTAGTTATTGGTCAACAGAGTTCAACAGAGTTGAGACTTCTAATTGTAACAGAGTTGTGACTTCTGATGGTAACAGAGTTGTGACTTCTGATGGTAACAGAGTTGATAGTTCTGATGGTAACATAGTTGAGACTTTTAATGGTAACAGAGTTGTGACTTCTGATGGTAACAGAGTTGAGACTTCTAATGGTAACAGAGTTGATACTTCTAATGGTAACAGAGTTGATACTTCTAATGGTAACATAGTTGTGACTTCTGATGGTAACAGAGTTGATACTTCTGATGGTAACAGAGTTGATACTTCTAATGGTAACAGAGTTGAGACTTCTGATGGTAACAGAGTTGATACTTCTGATGGTAACATAGTTGTGACTTCTGATGGTAACAGAGTTGAGACTTCTAATGGTAACAGAGTTGAGACTTCTAATGGTAACATAGTTGTGACTTCTGATGGTAACAGAGTTGATACTTCTGATGGTAACAGAGTTGAGACTTCTAATGGTAACAGAGTTGATACTTCTGATGGTAACAGAGTTGATACTTCTAATGGTAACAGAGTTGATACTTCTGATGGTAACAGAGTTGATACTTCTAATGGTAACAGAGTTGATACTTCTGATGGTAACAGAGTTGATACTTCTAATGGTAACAGAGTTGATACTTCTGATGGTAACAGAGTTGATACTTCTGATGGTAACAGAGTTGATACTTCTGATGGTAACAGAGTTGAGACTTCTGATGGTAACAGAGTTGATACTTCTAATGGTAACAGAGTTGAGACTTCTAATGGTAACAGAGATGATACTTCTGATGGTAACAGAGATGATACTTCTGATGGTAACATAGTTGTGACTTCTGATGGTAACAGAGATGATACTTCTGATGGTAACAGAGATGATACTTCTGATGGTAACAGAGATGATACTTCTGATGGTAACATAGTTGTGACTTCTGATGGTAACAGAGATGATACTTCTGATGGTAACATAGTTGTGACTTCTGATGGTAACAGAGTTGTGACTTCTAATGGTAACAGAGATGATACTTCTGATGGTAACATAGTTGTGACTTCTGATGGTAACAGAGTTGATACGTCTAATGGTAACAGAGTTGTGACTTCTGATGGTAACAGAGTTGTGACTTCTGATGGTAACAGAGTTGATACTTCTGATGGTAACAGAGTTGATACTTCTAATGGTAACAGAGTTGTGACTTCTGATGGTAACAGAGTTGTGACTTCTAATGGTAACAGAGTTGATACTTCTGATGGTAACAGAGTTGATACTTCTGATGGTAACAGAGTTGATACTTCTGATGGTAACATAGTTGTGACTTCTGATGGTAACAGAGATGATACTTCTGATGGTAACAGAGATGATACTTCTGATGGTAACATAGTTGTGACTTCTGATGGTAACAGAGTTGATACTTCTAATGGTAACAGAGTTGTGACTTCTGATGGTAACAGAGTTGTGACTTCTGATGGTAACAGAGTTGTGACTTCTGATGGTAACAGAGTTGTGACTTCTAATGGTAACAGAGTTGTGACTTCTGATGGTAACAGAGTTGATCATTCTAATGGTAACAGAGATGATACTTCTGATGGTAACATAGTTGTGACTTCTGATGGTAACAGAGATGATACTTCTGATGGTAACAGAGATGATACTTCTGATGGTAACATAGTTGTGACTTCTGATGGTAACAGAGTTGATACTTCTAATGGTAACAGAGTTGTGACTTCTTCTGATGGTAACAGAGTTGTGACTTCTGATGGTAACAGAGTTGATACTTCTGATGGTAACAGAGTTGATACTTCTAATGGTAACAGAGTTGTGACTTCTGATGGTAACAGAGTTGTGACTTCTGATGGTAACAGAGTTGATACTTCTGATGGTAACAGAGTTGATACTTCTGATGGTAACAGAGTTGATACTTCTGATGGTAACAGAGTTGATACTTCTGATGGTAACAGAGTTGATACTTCTAATGGTAACAGAGTTGTGACTTCTAATGGTAACATAGTTGTGACTTCTGATGGTAACAGAGTTGATACTTCTGATGGTAACAGAGTTGAGACTTCTAATGGTAACAGAGTTGAGACTTCTAATGGTAACAGAGTTGAGACTTCTAATGGTAACAGAGTTGATACTTCTGATGGTAACAGAGTTGATACTTCTGATGGTAACAGAGTTGTGACTTCTAATGGTAACATAGTTGTGACTTCTGATGGTAACAGAGTTGTGACTTCTGATGGTAACAGAGTTGTGACTTCTGATGGTAACAGAGTTGATACTTCTGATGGTAACAGAGTTGAGACTTCTAATGGTAACAGAGTTGATACTTCTGATGGTAACAGAGTTGTGACGTCTGATGGTAACAGAGTTGATACTTCTAATGGTAACAGAGTTGTGACTTCTGATGGTAACAGAGTTGATCATTCTAATGGTAACAGAGTTGTGACTTCTAATGGTAACATAGTTGTGACTTCTGATGGTAACAGAGTTGTGACTTCTGATGGTAACAGAGTTGTGACTTCTGATGGTAACAGAGTTGATACTTCTGATGGTAACAGAGTTGATCATTCTAATGGTAACAGAGTTGTGACTTCTAATGGTAACATAGTTGTGACTTCTGATGGTAACAGAGTTGTGACTTCTGATGGTAACAGAGTTGATACTTCTAATGGTAACAGAGTTGATCATTCTAATGGTAACAGAGTTGTGACTTCTGATGGTAACAGAGTTGATACTTCTAATGGTAAGAGAGTTGATCATTCTAATGGTAACATAGTTGTGACTTCTGATGGTAACAGAGTTGTGACTTCTGATGGTAACAGAGTTGATACTTCTAATGGTAACAGAGTTGATCATTCTAATGGTAACAGAGTTGTGACTTCTAATGGTAACATAGTTGTGACTTCTGATGGTAACAGAGTTGATACTTCTAATGGTAACAGAGTTGAGACTTCTAATGGTAACAGAGCTGAGACTTCTAATGGTAACATAGTTGTGACTTCTGATGGTAACAGAGTTGTGACTTCTGATGGTAACAGAGTTGTGACTTCTGATGGTAACAGAGTTGTGACTTCTGATGGTAACAGAGTTGATACTTCTGATGGTAACAGAGTTGAGACTTCTAATGGTAACAGAGTTGATACTTCTGATGGTAACAGAGTTGATACTTCTGATGGTAACAGAGTTGATACTTCTGATGGTAACAGAGTTGAGACTTCTGATGGTAACAGAGTTGATACTTCTAATGGTAACAGAGTTGAGACTTCTGATGGTAACAGAGATGATACTTCTGATGGTAACAGAGATGATACTTCTGATGGTAACAGAGATGATACTTCTGATGGTAACATAGTTGTGACTTCTGATGGTAACAGAGATGATACTTCTGATGGTAACATAGTTGTGACTTCTGATGGTAACAGAGTTGTGACTTCTAATGGTAACAGAGATGATACTTCTGATGGTAACATAGTTGTGACTTCTGATGGTAACAGAGTTGATACGTCTAATGGTAACAGAGTTGTGACTTCTGATGGTAACAGAGTTGTGACTTCTGATGGTAACAGAGTTGATACTTCTGATGGTAACAGAGTTGATACTTCTAATGGTAACAGAGTTGTGACTTCTGATGGTAACAGAGTTGTGACTTCTAATGGTAACAGAGTTGATACTTCTGATGGTAACAGAGTTGATACTTCTGATGGTAACAGAGTTGATACTTCTGATGGTAACATAGTTGTGACTTCTGATGGTAACAGAGATGATACTTCTGATGGTAACAGAGATGATACTTCTGATGGTAACATAGTTGTGACTTCTGATGGTAACAGAGTTGATACTTCTAATGGTAACAGAGTTGTGACTTCTTCTGATGGTAACAGAGTTGTGACTTCTGATGGTAACAGAGTTGTGACTTCTAATGGTAACAGAGTTGTGACTTCTGATGGTAACAGAGTTGATCATTCTAATGGTAACAGAGATGATACTTCTGATGGTAACATAGTTGTGACTTCTGATGGTAACAGAGATGATACTTCTGATGGTAACAGAGATGATACTTCTGATGGTAACAGAGTTGATACTTCTAATGGTAACAGAGTTGTGACTTCTGATGGTAACAGAGTTGTGACTTCTGATGGTAACAGAGTTGATACTTCTGATGGTAACAGAGTTGATACTTCTAATGGTAACAGAGTTGTGACTTCTGATGGTAACAGAGTTGTGACTTCTGATGGTAACAGAGTTGATACTTCTGATGGTAACAGAGTTGATACTTCTGATGGTAACAGAGTTGATACTTCTGATGGTAACAGAGTTGATACTTCTGATGGTAACAGAGTTGATACTTCTAATGGTAACAGAGTTGTGACTTCTGATGGTAACAGAGTTGTGACTTCTGATGGTAACAGAGTTGATACTTCTGATGGTAACAGAGTTGATACTTCTAATGGTAACAGAGTTGAGACTTCTAATGGTAACAGAGTTGATACTTCTGATGGTAACAGAGTTGATACTTCTGATGGTAACAGAGTTGATACTTCTGATGGTAACAGAGTTGATACTTCTGATGGTAACAGAGTTGATACTTCTGATGGTAACAGAGTTGATACTTCTGATGGTAACAGAGTTGATACTTCTGATGGTAACAGAGTTGAGACTTCTGATGGTAACAGAGTTGATACTTCTAATGGTAACAGAGTTGAGACTTCTAATGGTAACAGAGTTGTGACTTCTGATGGTAACAGAGTTGATACTTCTAATGGTAACAGAGCTGAGACTTCTAATGGTAACATAGTTGTGACGTCTGATGGTAACAGAGTTGATACTTCTAATGGTAACAGAGTTGTGACTTCTGATGGTAACAGAGTTGTGACTTCTGATGGTAACATAGTTGTGACTTCTAATGGTAACATAGTTGTGACTTCTAATGGTAACATAGTTGTGACTTCTGAAGGTAACAGAGTTGTGACTTCTGATGGTAACAGAGTTGTGACTTCTGATGGTAACAGAGTTGATACTTCTGATGGTAACAGAGTTGATCATTCTAATGGTAACAGAGTTGAGACTTCTAATGGTAACATAGTTGTGACTTCTGATGGTAACAGAGTTGATACTTCTAATGGTAACAGAGTTGTGACTTCTGATGGTAACAGAGTTGATACTTCTAATGGTAACATAGTTGTGACTTCTGATGGTAACAGAGTTGTGACTTCTGATGGTAACAGAGTTGTGACTTCTGATGGTAACAGAGTTGTGACTTCTAATGGTAACATAGTTGTGACTTCTGATGGTAACAGAGTTGATACTTCTAATGGTAACAGAGTTGAGACTTCTAATGGTAACAGAGCTGAGACTTCTAATGGTAACATAGTTGTGACTTCTGATGGTAACAGAGTTGTGACTTCTGATGGTAACAGAGTTGTGACTTCTGATGGTAACAGAGTTGTGACTTCTAATGGTAACATAGTTGTGACTTCTGATGGTAACAGAGTTGATACTTCTGATGGTAACAGAGTTGAGACTTCTAATGGTAACAGAGTTGAGACTTCTAATGGTAACAGAGTTGAGACTTCTAATGGTAACAGAGTTGATACTTCTGATGGTAACAGAGTTGATACTTCTGATGGTAACAGAGTTGTGACTTCTAATGGTAACATAGTTGTGACTTCTGATGGTAACAGAGTTGTGACTTCTGATGGTAACAGAGTTGTGACTTCTAATGGTAACAGAGTTGTGACTTCTGATGGTAACAGAGTTGATACTTCTAATGGTAACAGAGCTGAGACTTCTGATGGTAACATAGTTGTGACTTCTGATGGTAACAGAGTTGATACTTCTAATGGTAACAGAGTTGTGACTTCTGATGGTAACAGAGTTGATCATTCTAATGGTAACAGAGTTGTGACTTCTAATGGTAACATAGTTGTGACTTCTGATGGTAACAGAGTTGTGACTTCTGATGGTAACAGAGTTGTGACTTCTGATGGTAACAGAGTTGATACTTCTGATGGTAACAGAGTTGATCATTCTAATGGTAACAGAGTTGTGACTTCTAATGGTAACATAGTTGTGACTTCTAATGGTAACAGAGTTGAGACTTCTAATGGTAACATAGTTGTGACTTCTGATGGTAACAGAGTTGATACTTCTAATGGTAACAGAGTTGTGACTTCTGATGGTAACAGAGTTGTGACTTCTGATGGTAACAGAGTTGATACTTCTAATGGTAAGAGAGTTGATCATTCTAATGGTAACAGAGTTGTGACTTCTAATGGTAACATAGTTGTGACTTCTGATGGTAACAGAGTTGATACTTCTAATGGTAACAGAGTTGAGACTTCTAATGGTAACAGAGCTGAGACTTCTAATGGTAACATAGTTGTGACTTCTGATGGTAACAGAGTTGTGACTTCTGATGGTAACAGAGTTGTGACTTCTGATGGTAACAGAGTTGTGACTTCTAATGGTAACATAGTTGTGACTTCTGATGGTAACAGAGTTGATACTTCTAATGGTAACAGAGTTGAGACTTCTAATGGTAACAGAGCTGAGACTTCTAATGGTAACATAGTTGTGACTTCTGATGGTAACAGAGTTGTGACTTCTGATGGTAACAGAGTTGTGACTTCTGATGGTAACAGAGTTGTGACTTCTGATGGCAACAGAGTTGATACTTCTGATGGTAACAGAGTTGAGACTTCTAATGGTAACAGAGTTGATACTTCTGATGGTAACAGAGTTGATACTTCTAATGGTAACAGAGTTGATACTTCTGATGGTAACAGAGTTGATACTTCTAATGGTAACAGAGTTGAGACTTCTAATGGTAACAGAGCTGAGACTTCTAATGGTAACATAGTTGTGACTTCTGATGGTAACAGAGTTGATACTTCTAATGGTAACAGAGTTGTGACTTCTGATGGTAACAGAGTTGTGACTTCTGATGGTAATAGAGTTGATACTTCTAATGGTAAGAGAGTTGATCATTCTAATGGTAACAGAGCTGAGACTTCTAATGGTAACATAGTTGTGACTTCTGATGGTAACAGAGTTGTGACTTCTGATGGTAACAGAGTTGTGACTTCTGATGGTAACAGAGTTGTGACTTCTGATGGTAACAGAGTTGTGACTTCTAATGGTAACATAGTTGTGACTTCTGATGGTAACAGAGTTGATACTTCTAATGGTAACAGAGTTGAGACTTCTAATGGTAACAGAGCTGAGACTTCTAATGGTAACATAGTTGTGACTTCTGATGGTAACAGAGTTGTGACTTCTGATGGTAACAGAGTTGTGACTTCTGATGGTAACAGAGTTGTGACTTCTGATGGTAACAGAGTTGATACTTCTGATGGTAACAGAGTTGAGACTTCTAATGGTAACAGAGTTGATACTTCTGATGGTAACAGAGTTGATACTTCTAATGGTAACAGAGTTGATACTTCTGATGGTAACAGAGTTGATACTTCTAATGGTAACAGAGTTGATACTTCTGATGGTAACAGAGTTGATACTTCTGATGGTAACAGAGTTGATACTTCTGATGGTAACAGAGTTGAGACTTCTGATGGTAACAGAGATGATACTTCTGATGGTAACATAGTTGTGACTTCTGATGGTAACAGAGTTGATACTTCTGATGGTAACATAGTTGTGACTTCTGATGGTAACAGAGATGATACTTCTGATGGTAACATAGTTGTGACTTCTGATGGTAACAGAGTTGTGACTTCTGATGGTAACAGAGTTGTGACTTCTAATGGTAACATAGTTGTGACTTCTGATGGTAACAGAGTTGATACTTCTGATGGTAACAGAGTTGAGACTTCTAATGGTAACAGAGTTGAGACTTCTAATGGTAACAGAGTTGTGACTTCTAATGGTAACATAGTTGTGACTTCTGATGGTAACAGAGTTGTGACTTCTGATGGTAACAGAGTTGATACTTCTAATGGTAACAGAGTTGTGACTTCTGATGGTAACATAGTTGTGACTTCTGATGGTAACAGAGTTGATACGTCTAATGGTAACAGAGTTGTGACTTCTGATGGTAACAGAGTTGTGACTTCTGATGGTAACAGAGTTGATACTTCTGATGGTAACAGAGTTGATACTTCTAATGGTAACAGAGTTGTGACTTCTGATGGTAACAGAGTTGTGACTTCTAATGGTAACAGAGTTGATACTTCTGATGGTAACAGAGTTGATACTTCTGATGGTAACAGAGTTGATACTTCTGATGGTAACATAGTTGTGACTTCTGATGGTAACAGAGATGATACTTCTGATGGTAACAGAGATGATACTTCTGATGGTAACATAGTTGTGACTTCTGATGGTAACAGAGTTGATACTTCTAATGGTAACAGAGTTGTGACTTCTGATGGTAACAGAGTTGTGACTTCTGATGGTAACAGAGTTGTGACTTCTAATGGTAACAGAGTTGTGACTTCTGATGGTAACAGAGTTGATCATTCTAATGGTAACAGAGATGATACTTCTGATGGTAACATAGTTGTGACTTCTGATGGTAACAGAGATGATACTTCTGATGGTAACAGAGTTGATACTTCTAATGGTAACAGAGTTGTGACTTCTTCTGATGGTAACAGAGTTGTGACTTCTGATGGTAACAGAGTTGTGACTTCTAATGGTAACAGAGTTGTGACTTCTGATGGTAACAGAGTTGATCATTCTAATGGTAACAGAGATGATACTTCTGATGGTAACAGAGTTGATACTTCTGATGGTAACAGAGTTGATACTTCTGATGGTAACAAAGTTGATACTTCTGATGGTAACAGAGTTGATACTTCTGATGGTAACAGAGTTGATACTTCTAATGGTAACAGAGTTGTGACTTCTAATGGTAACATAGTTGTGACTTCTGATGGTAACAGAGTTGATACTTCTGATGGTAACAGAGTTGAGACTTCTAATGGTAACAGAGTTGAGACTTCTGATGGTAACAGAGTTGAGACTTCTAATGGTAACAGAGTTGATACTTCTGATGGTAACAGAGTTGATACTTCTGATGGTAACAGAGTTGATACTTCTGATGGTAACAGAGTTGATACTTCTGATGGTAACAGAGTTGATACTTCTAATGGTAACAGAGTTGAGACTTCTAATGGTAACAGAGTTGAGACTTCTAATGGTAACAGAGTTGATACTTCTGATGGTAACAGAGTTGATACTTCTGATGGTAACAGAGTTGTGACTTCTAATGGTAACATAGTTGTGACTTCTGATGGTAACAGAGTTGATACTTCTAATGGTAACAGAGTTGAGACTTCTAATGGTAACAGAGTTGTGACTTCTGATGGTAACAGAGTTGATACTTCTAATGGTAACAGAGCTGAGACTTCTAATGGTAACATAGTTGTGACGTCTGATGGTAACAGAGTTGATACTTCTAATGGTAACAGAGTTGTGACTTCTGATGGTAACAGAGTTGATCATTCTAATGGTAACAGAGTTGTGACTTCTAATGGTAACATAGTTGTGACTTCTGATGGTAACAGAGTTGTGACTTCTGATGGTAACAGAGTTGTGACTTCTGATGGTAACAGAGTTGATACTTCTGATGGTAACAGAGTTGATCATTCTAATGGTAACAGAGTTGTGACTTCTAATGGTAACATAGTTGTGACTTCTAATGGTAACAGAGTTGAGACTTCTAATGGTAACATAGTTGTGACTTCTGATGGTAACAGAGTTGATACTTCTAATGGTAACAGAGTTGTGACTTCTGATGGTAACAGAGTTGTGACTTCTGATGGTAACAGAGTTGATACTTCTAATGGTAAGAGAGTTGATCATTCTAATGGTAACAGAGTTGTGACTTCTAATGGTAACATAGTTGTGACTTCTGATGGTAACAGAGTTGATACTTCTAATGGTAACAGAGTTGAGACTTCTAATGGTAACAGAGCTGAGACTTCTAATGGTAACATAGTTGTGACTTCTGATGGTAACAGAGTTGTGACTTCTGATGGTAACAGAGTTGTGACTTCTGATGGTAACAGAGTTGTGACTTCTGATGGTAACAGAGTTGTGACTTCTAATGGTAACATAGTTGTGACTTCTGATGGTAACAGAGTTGATACTTCTAATGGTAACAGAGTTGAGACTTCTAATGGTAACAGAGTTGAGACTTCTAATGGTAACAGAGTTGTGACTTCTGATGGTAACAGAGTTGTGACTTCTGATGGTAACAGAGTTGTGACTTCTGATGGTAACAGAGTTGTGACTTCTGATGGTAACAGAGTTGAGACTTCTGATGGTAACAGAGTTGAGACTTCTAATGGTAACAGAGTTGATACTTCTGATGGTAACAGAGTTGATACTTCTGATGGTAACAGAGTTGAGACTTCTGATGGTAACAGAGTTGATACTTCTAATGGTAACAGAGTTGTGACTTCTGATGGTAACAGAGTTGATACTTCTGATGGTAACAGAGTTGATACTTCTGATGGTAACAGAGTTGTGACTTCTAATGGTAACAGAGATGATACTTCTGATGGTAACATAGTTGTGACTTCTGATGGTAACAGAGATGATACTTCTGATGGTAACATAGTTGTGACTTCTGATGGTAACAGAGTTGTGACTTCTAATGGTAACAGAGATGATACTTCTGATGGTAACATAGTTGTGACTTCTGATGGTAACAGAGTTGATACGTCTAATGGTAACAGAGTTGTGACTTCTGATGGTAACAGAGTTGTGACTTCTGATGGTAACAGAGTTGATACTTCTGATGGTAACAGAGTTGATACTTCTGATGGTAACATAGTTGTGACTTCTGATGGTAACAGAGATGATACTTCTGATGGTAACATAGTTGTGACTTCTTCTGATGGTAACAGAGTTGTGACTTCTGATGGTAACAGAGTTGTGACTTCTAATGGTAACAGAGTTGTGACTTCTGATGGTAACAGAGTTGATACTTCTAATGGTAACAGAGTTGTGACTTCTTCTGATGGTAACAGAGTTGATACTTCTGATGGTAACAGAGTTGAGACTTCTAATGGTAACAGAGTTGAGACTTCTAATGGTAACAGAGTTGAGACTTCTAATGGTAACAGAGTTGATACTTCTAATGGTAACAGAGTTGATACTTCTGATGGTAACAGAGTTGATACTTCTGATGGTAACAGAGTTGATACTTCTGATGGTAACATAGTTGTGACTTCTGATGGTAACAGAGATGATACTTCTGATGGTAACAGAGATGATACTTCTGATGTTAACATAGTTGTGACTTCTGATGGTAACAGAGTTGATACTTCTAATGGTAACAGAGTTGTGACTTCTTCTGATGGTAACAGAGTTGATACTTCTGATGGTAACAGAGTTGAGACTTCTAATGGTAACAGAGTTGAGACTTCTGATGGTAACAGAGTTGAGACTTCTAATGGTAACAGAGTTGATACTTCTGATGGTAACAGAGTTGATACTTCTGATGGTAACAGAGTTGATACTTCTAATGGTAACATAGTTGTGACTTCTGATGGTAACAGAGTTGATACTTCTAATGGTAACAGAGTTGAGACTTCTAATGGTAACAGAGTTGTGACTTCTGATGGTAACAGAGTTGATACTTCTAATGGTAACAGAGCTGAGACTTCTAATGGTAACATAGTTGTGACGTCTGATGGTAACAGAGTTGATACTTCTAATGGTAACAGAGTTGTGACTTCTGATGGTAACAGAGTTGATCATTCTAATGGTAACAGAGTTGTGACTTCTAATGGTAACATAGTTGTGACTTCTGATGGTAACAGAGTTGTGACTTCTGATGGTAACAGAGTTGTGACTTCTGATGGTAACAGAGTTGATACTTCTGATGGTAACAGAGTTGATCATTCTAATGGTAACAGAGTTGTGACTTCTAATGGTAACATAGTTGTGACTTCTAATGGTAACAGAGTTGAGACTTCTAATGGTAACATAGTTGTGACTTCTGATGGTAACAGAGTTGATACTTCTAATGGTAACAGAGTTGTGACTTCTGATGGTAACAGAGTTGTGACTTCTGATGGTAACAGAGTTGATACTTCTAATGGTAAGAGAGTTGATCATTCTAATGGTAACAGAGTTGTGACTTCTAATGGTAACATAGTTGTGACTTCTGATGGTAACAGAGTTGATACTTCTAATGGTAACAGAGTTGAGACTTCTAATGGTAACAGAGCTGAGACTTCTAATGGTAACATAGTTGTGACTTCTGATGGTAACAGAGTTGTGACTTCTGATGGTAACAGAGTTGTGACTTCTGATGGTAACAGAGTTGTGACTTCTGATGGTAACAGAGTTGTGACTTCTAATGGTAACATAGTTGTGACTTCTGATGGTAACAGAGTTGATACTTCTAATGGTAACAGAGTTGAGACTTCTAATGGTAACAGAGCTGAGACTTCTAATGGTAACATAGTTGTGACTTCTGATGGTAACAGAGTTGTGACTTCTGATGGTAACAGAGTTGTGACTTCTGATGGTAACAGAGTTGTGACTTCTGATGGTAACAGAGTTGATACTTCTGATGGTAACAGAGTTGAGACTTCTAATGGTAGCAGAGTTGATACTTCTGATGGTAACAGAGTTGATACTTCTAATGGTAACAGAGTTGATACTTCTGATGGTAACAGAGTTGATACTTCTAATGGTAACAGAGTTGATACTTCTGATGGTAACAGAGTTGATACTTCTGATGGTAACAGAGATGATATTTCTGATGGTAACAGAGATGATACTTCTGATGGTAACAGAGATGATACTTCTGATGGTAACATAGTTGTGACTTCTGATGGTAACAGAGATGATACTTCTGATGGTAACAGAGATGATACTTCTGATGGTAACAGAGTTGATACTTCTAATGGTAACAGAGTTGTGACTTCTGATGGTAACATAGTTGTGACTTCTGATGGTAACAGAGTTGATACGTCTAATGGTAACAGAGTTGTGACTTCTGATGGTAACAGAGTTGTGACTTCTGATGGTAACAGAGTTGATACTTCTGATGGTAACAGAGTTGATACTTCTAATGGTAACAGAGTTGTGACTTCTGATGGTAACAGAGTTGTGACTTCTGATGGTAACAGAGATGATACTTCTGATGGTAACAGAGTTGATACTTCTGATGGTAACAGAGTTGATACTTCTGATGGTAACAGAGTTGATACTTCTGATGGTAACATAGTTGTGACTTCTGATGGTAACAGAGATGATACTTCTGATGGTAACAGAGATGATACTTCTGATGGTAACATAGTTGTGACTTCTGATGGTAACAGAGTTGATACTTCTAATGGTAACAGAGTTGTGACTTCTTCTGATGGTAACAGAGTTGTGACTTCTGATGGTAACAGAGTTGTGACTTCTAATGGTAACAGAGTTGTGACTTCTGATGGTAACAGAGTTGATCATTCTAATGGTAACAGAGATGATACTTCTGATGGTAACAGAGTTGTGACTTCTGATGGTAACAGAGTTGATACTTCTGATGGTAGCAGAGTTGATACTTCTAATGGTAACAGAGTTGTGACTTCTGATGGTAACAGAGTTGTGACTTCTGATGGTAACAGAGTTGATACTTCTGATGGTAACAGAGTTGATACTTCTAATGGTAACAGAGTTGTGACTTCTGATGGTAACAGAGTTGTGACTTCTGATGGTAACAGAGTTGATACTTCTGATGGTAACAGAGTTGATACTTCTGATGGTAACAGAGTTGATACTTCTGATGGTAACAGAGTTGATACTTCTGATGGTAACAGAGTTGATACTTCTAATGGTAACAGAGTTGTGACTTCTAATGGTAACATAGTTGTGACTTCTGATGGTAACAGAGTTGATACTTCTGATGGTAACAGAGTTGAGACTTCTAATGGTAACAGAGTTGAGACTTCTAATGGTAACAGAGTTGAGACTTCTAATGGTAACAGAGTTGATACTTCTGATGGTAACAGAGTTGATACTTCTGATGGTAACAGAGTTGATACTTGTGATGGTAACAGAGTTGATACTTCTGATGGTAACAGAGTTGATACTTCTGATGGTAACAGAGTTGATACTTCTGATGGTAACAGAGTTGATACTTCTAATGGTAACATAGTTGTGACTTCTGATGGTAACAGAGTTGATACTTCTAATGGTAACAGAGTTGAGACTTCTAATGGTAACAGAGTTGTGACTTCTGATGGTAACAGAGTTGATACTTCTAATGGCAACAGAGCTGAGACTTCTAATGGTAACATAGTTGTGACGTCTGATGGTAACAGAGTTGATACTTCTAATGGTAACAGAGTTGTGACTTCTGATGGTAACAGAGTTGATCATTTTAATGGTAACAGAGTTGTGACTTCTAATGGTAACATAGTTGTGACTTCTGATGGTAACAGAGTTGTGACTTCTGATGGTAACAGAGTTGTGACTTCTGATGGTAACAGAGTTGATACTTCTGATGGTAACAGAGTTGATCATTCTAATGGTAACAGAGTTGTGACTTCTAATGGTAACATAGTTGTGACTTCTAATGGTAACAGAGTTGAGACTTCTAATGGTAACATAGTTGTGACTTCTGATGGTAACAGAGTTGATACTTCTAATGGTAACAGAGTTGTGACTTCTGATGGTAACAGAGTTGTGACTTCTGATGGTAACAGAGTTGATACTTCTAATGGTAAGAGAGTTGATCATTCTAATGGTAACAGAGTTGTGACTTCTAATGGTAACATAGTTGTGACTTCTGATGGTAACAGAGTTGATACTTCTAATGGTAACAGAGTTGATCATTCTAATGGTAACAGAGTTGATACTTCTAATGGTAACAGAGTTGAGACTTCTAATGGTAACAGAGCTGAGACTTCTAATGGTAACATAGTTGTGACTTCTGATGGTAACAGAGTTGTGACTTCTGATGGTAACAGAGTTGTGACTTCTGATGGTAACAGAGTTGTGACTTCTGATGGTAACAGAGTTGTGACTTCTAATGGTAACAGAGTTGAGACTTCTAATGGTAACATAGTTGTGACTTCTGATGGTAACAGAGTTGTGACTTCTGATGGTAACAGAGTTGTGACTTCCGATGGTAACAGAGTTGTGACTTCTGATGGTAACAGAGTTGAGACTTCTAATGGTAACATAGGTGAATAAAGTAAGATTGTTGTAACCCAAATTGATGGAAGGAAGAAATAAGGGGCAGAGTGAAGTGAAGTCATCACATTAATTACCAAGGGAAAATGTGGAGAAATAAGCAATATTACAGTGTTTCTGAACAGATTGAATAAGGAGTGCATGTGCATGTCCAATATTTTCTTAACTCTTCTTGAACTGCACTGTTGGTTAATTAAGGGCTTGTAAGTAAGCGTTTCACGTTAAGGTCTAAACTTGTTCCATTCGGTGCATGTGACAAATAAAGTTTGAGTTGATTTGTCATTTTTGTTAAGTATGTCATGATATGACTAAATCAAATGAAAATGTTATGCATTTTTACCAGGAAATGGCTTTCTCTCACTCTTTTTTACATGTATTTTGTGTGATTTTGCTTACGTTTTGTTTTGGAGTGTCACCATGTGGATTCATAGGAGCATTGCCGATAATCACTGTAGTGCAATAACAGGAGGAAACCGGAGCAACTCGAGGCCCAATTGGCAGACCCACCCTTGCGAGAAGGCAGGTACAATCATTCAGATGTATTCCCATTTGTTCACTGCATTTCAAAGCCTGTATAGAGCCTCATAGTGGAGGTTTCATAATACCTATAAAACCTAGCAATTTTAGAAACACATGGGTATTATGACTCAACTGTGCTACTCTATTTACATGCCACGTTCTAAACAACTGGGATCTCTGAAAAATAAGATATCAAATCATATACGTCAGTGATCTTCAAGTTGGAAGGTCTGAGCTCTAGAGAGAGGCCCAAGTTCCCGATTTGGAATTCCGAGTTGGATAAACAATTAAAATCCATTTTCCCAGTCGGAGCTCGTTACAAGTTGTTTTGAACTCTCTGAAGTCGGATGTCAGAGATAGAGTTCCCAGTTGTTTTGAACGCAGCAATAGCCTTGCAGAAGCAGCATGTGGGGAGCCAATGAGGAAGGAATGACGGCTTTCCTGCGGCCCCTGAGTCCACTAGTCCCTCCACAAACTGAGTGACCCAATTAGCAGAAAGAAGAGTCGGGATACCATACTGCCTTTTGGTAATATTCAAAAACGTAGAGGTGCTTACCCGGGTGGAAGTGGAGGGGTTGCGGTCACACCCTCGTGGGGGGCGAATCCGACAGCTAGTGAGTAGGTGGTTACTCTCTCCACAATAGAGGCATAGGTTTTCACGTAACCTCTGTTGTCTCTCGGCCGGCGTGAGACAGGCTTGCATGGGTTCAGGGTTATTGGATCGTGGTGGATGAGAGAAGGGTGTGGAAGACTCACAGGCAAATGGGCGACTGTATAGGGCTGCGGTTCACCAGTAGGTTGCCAATGGATATGGACATCCGGATGTAATGGTTTAGGTCCGTTAAATCTCCTCTGCAGGCCAGTTCAGTCTGAAAAGCCCAATTAAGACCTCTCTGGTAGACTGTAAGGAGAGCTGGTTCACTCCATCCACTGCCGGCAGCCATGGTCTGGAACTCAAAGACATACTCAGTGGTGGAGCGATGGCCCTGTCACAGCACACAAATACAGGTCCCCGGTGTGACGACCTGAAACTGAATGGTCTAACATCTCCTTGAAGAGGGCGTGGAAACGTGATTCAGAGGACAGATCAGAACGTTGAGTTGCCCACAGGGCTGTGACCCAATCCAGAGCTTTTCCTGTGAGTAGGGAATTTTTTATTCATTTTTATTTTTATTTTACCTTTATTTAACCAGGTAGACTAGTTGAGAACAAGTTCTCATTTACAACTGGTACCAAGCCAAGATAAAGCATAGCTTTATCCACCCAGTCCACCCTGTCTTTGTCAGAGGTGAAGTTAGCGGGGTGATGGTCTATGTACAGGTTACACTGCATGATAAATCCTTGACATTTCCCTGGGGATCCGTCGCATTTATTAGGCATGGATATAGGGGAGGATGAACGAGAGGAGGCTGTGGCACCTGTTATCGGTGAAGCAGGAACGGACTGGCGAAGGAGGTCGCAGAGTTTATCAATCCATTCCTCCTGTCGGGCTAGACGTAGCTGCAGCTCTGCTGAATCCATCTGTCGTTTCTGGTTGAGATAATCTGTAATGAACACGAGGGAGACAGAGAGCTGATTTCAAGCGCAGAGCGCAGCAGATGTTTAATGACAGGGACTATAGGAGGAGGCAGGTAGCTGGGTCCAGGTGCAGGTAGAAGGTCATACACGGTAGGTCCAGAAATGTCAACAGTACAGGCAGGGAATAGGCAAAAAGTGTTGTGAGTGAGGCAGGCAAAAACTTTCATACACAGAAGTAGAGGGATAAACAGAGCTCCGAAAAAGTGTGTCTCAAAACAAACAATACCTCACAGTGATGGGGTGCAAGGAACTGAAATGAATAGTGTGGGAGTATGACATGCAGTTGTGTGAACAGTTGATTAGAATTCCAATGATTGGGATCTGGAGAGTGAGCTGGAAAGTGGGCTGCATTCTGGGGATCTAAGTGTTTGGGAGTGTGAGTTGGACGCAGACGTTACACAACCCAGAGTCAATAAACAATCTATAGGCCCCATCCTATTGCTTGCCAAGCAAATATGACCCTTTAAAAATGTCCAATAAAACGCTATTAAGAGCGTGTGGTGTTCTCTTGACTCAAGGATATGCTCATTTGACCACAGCGGTCTGTTGATGGTTCCCTTCTGTTCCGGATACAAAAAAAGTGAGGCACAAATTATGGGTTGTGTTAAACAGAGTCCAAGGACTCTAAAATAAAATAAATGTTTGAAAATGTCACAACGTGTGAAAAGCATCCAAATAAGGATGAGAAGCAACACAAAGACCCTAAACTCTAGTTTGTAGTTTTCATGACCAAATAAATGCCTTAAAACTGTCTGTGAGTGTCTCATTCTCCATTTTATATTTGGGTTTTGACTTTGATATCCAGGCTCTGAATTTGACACAGAGAGGGCAGAGAAGAGAGAGAGAGTGAGAGAGAGAGAGAGAGGAGGAAAGATAAAGAGAGTGCATGTGTCCTCGGCACAGTGTGTTTCATATGAACCTGGGCCTTTGAAGACTGTATGACTGTGAATTCAATCACATTTAATCTGACTCCTTCTGTGGTGCTGGTCTCCAGGGAGCCCTTCTGACTGATCAGGCCACAGCCTTTTATTTGTAGGGTGGCCTTCTTCTCCTCCTTCTCCACCCACTATCCCTTCACCCCCCCCCAAGAGTGTTCTCTTTTGAGCCTCATAGATCCTCAGTCTTTCAGAACTTTTATGCTGGACTATGTGTGTGTGCATGCGTGTGTGTGTATGTGTGTATGTGTGTACGGTGTGCATGAACCTGCTCCTACATCCATGCACTCTTGTGTTTGTGGCTGGTGATTCCTTCCTGTCTGGCCTTGCCTGCCTGCCAACATACCTTTTTACCTGTCTACTCCCTCCCTCCCTGCCTGCCTGCCCCGGTGCTCTTCAGGGCTCAGTGGCTCTGTGATGGATCCTTATGGGCGGCCAGACGTCTGCCTGCCTGTGTGGGTGTCAGCTGGCCAGGGCTAATGAACTGGACCCAGGCGCTATGCTAATCAGATTAATGAATGTTTTCAGGTACAAAATGACCATAATCAATGGAGAGAGAGAACGAGCCAAGCTGGTATCGGTTGAGGGAGAGTTGGTGTTGACAGGCGGTGAGCCAAGGTCAGGGGTCAAATGCAGGGGAGTGTGCACATTATGATGCACATATTTTTTAAATTTAATTTTCCCTTTATTTTACTAGGCAAGTCAGTTAAGAACAAATTCTTATTTTCAATGACGGCCTAGGAACAGTGGGTTAACTGCCTGTTCAGGGGCAGAACGACAGATTTGTACCTTGTCAGCTCGGGGATTTGAACTTGCAACCTTCCGGTTACTAGTCCAATGCTCTAACCACTAGGCTACCCTGCCGCCCCATATGCAATCACATCTCAAACAAAACAAACACACAAAAACTGTCCTTCGATTCACAATGAGGTGGCCTTTACCTCTTTCTGATTTGCACGATCTACCCCCTTGGTCCTTAAAATCCAAAACAAATAAGTGGTTGGGTCGCACTGTTGAATGGAAATGGAGGCTGGAGACGACACTTGAATAAACACTGTGCCAGGTATGAGTGTGGACACAATGGTTATTAGATTAATATATTTTTAATGTGGTTTATAATTATCTTGAATGACCTTTCAAATGGTTTGATTCTGGCTCTAAATATAATTCAGATTTGTGAATTATTATGTTAAAAAAAATCACAAGGAATCGTTCTGTACTTGCTCAGTCTACAGTAAAACACAAGGGCTAAATTACCCCTTTTTCATGGTATCCAATTAGTAGTTATAATCTTGTCTCATTGCTGCAACTCCCATACGGACTCGGGAGAGGCGAAGGTCGAGAGCCGTGCGTTCTCCGAAACACAACCCAACCAAGCCGCACTGCTTCTTGACACAATGCCCACTTCACCCGGAAGCCAGCTGCACCAATGTGTTGGAGGAAACGCCGTACACCTGGCGACTGTGTCAGCATGCACTGCACCCGGCCCACCACAGGAGTTGCTAGTGCGCAATGGGACAAGGACATCCATGATGGCCAAATTCTCCCCTAACCCAGACGACGCTGGGCCAAATGTGCGCTGCCCCATGGGTCACCCGGTCACGGCCTGCTGCAACAGAGCCTGGACTCGAACCTAGAATCTCTAGATGCACAGCTAGCACTGTGATGCAATGCCTTAGAACACAGCACCACTCGGGAGGCCCTCAAGGGCTGAATTATAACTCAAAGCTAAACAATGGTTTGATTTACGTTATGTTTACGTTTTATTTGACTATTTCCCTAATCACAGACCTATTGACAACAGAAACTAATTTAAACACTGGCTTTCACACACACATAAACAGACAATCAGCACAGCACTGCCTGCAGCTGCGTGCCAAACCACTTTTGAGTGGATGCTCAGAGCCCCAGTGTGTCCACAGAGCTCAGTGTTGCATAAAGCCATTTGCCCTTTAAATGCTCATCATTGTAGATGTAATCACCCGATAGGGATACTGAACATCATCTGTTATTGTTATTACTTGGAAACATACCCACACGTGGTTCAATGCAGAAAGACTATGCAAATCAAATTGGATGGGGACATGTTCAGAGGTAATATGTTTGAATATTCATACAGCTATTTGGTATGAAATGTTTTTGATTGCACAATTGCACACGTCATGTTAGATGTTTTAAATATCTACTTATGTTGACTTCAAAGGTTGGTGCGGGATAGCAATTAATACAAATAAACATGCATACACACACATTATAGTACTACTGTATATAACAGTAAAAGCCTACCCTTCATTTATGCATACACGATCACAGCTTCTCTCTCTCTCTCTCTCTCTCTACCCACTCTACATCTCAGCCAGAAACCCAGGCAGGCAGGGAGGCAGGCAGACAAGAGGGAGTAGTGTTCAGAGTGCGAATGAAAACAGCCTGAGAGGCTCCTTCTCTGTGCAGCATATCAGCCTCAGACAGATGCCACCCCAGGACAGAGAGAGACAGAGGACGGGGCTGCTGTACAACAGTCTCAGCCAGGATTATTGCAGTGGGCTGAGGCCATGGGAAAACATACACACATGCACACAGGCAACAGAAGCACATTACTGAGTAATAATATGTTCTCTTTCAGTTCAAAGTACAGGTACAGTAAGCTGGTTTAGTGACATGATGGAAGAGACCATAGGATAAGTTATTTCAACATTGTATGTACTAGCATTAGACACTGCAAAAATACCTATAGAAAAATTAGGCTTATATATAATGCCTTTACATTGTTCACTGTCAAAATGTCAAGAAATGTTCGATGCGCCAAGCCCCAATTATAACTTCTTGGCATCAGCAGGTTGAGAATTTTTTCCTGACCCACTTTCTACAAAGACTTTCAGGCTTCTGGATGAATGCAGTTTTACATCTGAGAGGATTTGGGCCTCCTACTGGCACAGGTGTTGTTTTTGACGTCGGTGTCTTCTCCCTGTCTGATAGTTGTTGTTGATGCTACGCTAGTTTATCTCTTAGCCTGCTCAGGATCAACGGATAGGTAGTAACAGCATTCTGCAGTTTGTACAGTATGCATATAATGCATTTTATTGTGAATTATCCCTGTGAACTAAATGAGATACATAGCTACATAGATGGATATACAGTATATTGATCTATACAGTATTGAGATATATTGTGTAATTCTAGTCTAGTGGAAGCCATAGAGCGGATTATAGAGCGGATTGTTATTGTAGCTACTTTCGGCCACTCCCATTCGTCAATATGGATATGAATGGGCTGACAGAGAAAAGGCTGCAACACTCATCAGATATTCACAAGGAATCATTTCCATCCCATTGAGTGGTACTCAAAGCTTGCAAAAAGTCTCGGTAATGATTCCCACTCCAAAAGAGTCATGAATAATGTAATCTAAATCAATGTTTTATTGACAACATGTCATCAAGTGAGGAAACCCCTCATGAAAAGGTGATATGGATATCTGTCTGTGTAGCTATGCAAACTGAAAATGAATCTATTAACTTTATAGTGTCACTAATCAGTGCCGCAATGACACTATGTTTTATTAAACATATTTACACCAGCAGTAGGCAGTAAAATACTAAACAAGAATGTTCATGTTTACAACATTAGCATTCCTTTTCTGGAAGGAGCTATCAATTTTGGGAATCAAGACTTGTGTGGGAATGTGAAATATTTTTCAGATATGATAACGAGGTGCTAAGGCTATGCCATAGCCATCATATATACTTCTTTCTTTTTGTTTGAAGTTCTCATGAAAACCCTACTGGAAGGATCCTCCTAGTTGACCAACTGTTGACCAACCCATGAGCACCAACATGTGAAGTTCATAAGAGCATTCCAAACTGGGTGTCAAATGAATGCTAAGGGCTTATATTTTGGGAAATGAAGGCATACAGTGCCTTTGGAAAGTACTGAGCTCAGGTGCATCCTGTTTCCTTTGATCATCCTTGAGATGTTTCTAGAACTTGATTGGAGTACACCTGTGGTAAAATCAGCTGATTGGGCATGATCTGGAAAGGCACACACCTGCCTATTTAAGTTCCCACAGTTGACAGTGCATGTCAGAGCTAAAACCAAGCCATGAGGTCAAATGAATTGTCTGTAGAGCTCTGAGACATGATTGTGTCGAGGCACAGATCTGGGGAAGGTTACCAAAAGCATTATGCAGCATTGAAGGTCCCCAAGAAGAGAGTGGCCTCCATCATTCTTAAATGGAAGAAGTGTGGAACCACCAAGATTCTTGCCAGATCTGGCCGCCCAGCCCAAACTGAGCAATCGGGGGAGAAGGACCTTGGTCCGGGAGGTGACCAAGAACCCGATGGTCACTCTGACAGAGCTCTAGAATTCTTCTGTGAAGATGGAAAAACCTTCCAGAAGGTCAACCATCTCTGCAGCACCCCACCAATTAGGCCTTTGTGGTAGAGTGGCCAGAAGGAAGCCAATCCTTAGTAAAAGGATCATGACAGCCCGCTTGGAGTTTGCCAATAGGCACCTAAAGACTCTCAGACCATGAGAAACAAGATTCTCTGGTGTGCTGAAACCAACATTGAACACCTTGACCTGAATGCCGAGTGTCACGTCTGGAGGAAACCTTGCACCATCCTTACGGTGAAGCATGGTAGTGGCAGCATCATATTGTGGGGATGTTTTTCAGTGGCAGAGACTGGGAGACTAGTCAGGATTGAGGAAAATATTGACAAAGCAAAGTACAGAGAGATCCTTGATGAAAACCGGCTCCAGAGCACTCTGGACCTCAGACTGGGGTGAAGGTTCACCTTCCAGCAGGACAATAACCGTAAGCACACAGCTAAGACAACGCAGGAGTGGCTTCTGGACAAGTCTCTGAGTGGCCCAGCCAGAGCCCGGACTTTTATTTTTTATTTTTTTATTTCACCTTTATTTAACCAGGTAGGCTAGTCGAGAACAAGTTCTCATTTGCAACTGCAACCTGGCCAAGATAAAGCATAGCAGTGTGAACAGACAACACAGAGTTACACATGGAGTAAACAATTAACAAGTCAATAACACAGAAGAAAAAAAGGGGAGTCTATATACAATGTGTGCAAAAGGCATGAGGAGGTAGGCGAATAATTACAATATTGCAGATTAACACTGGAGTGATAAATGATCAGATGATCATGTACAGGTAGAGATATTGGTGTGCAAAAGAGCAGAAAAGTAAATAAATAAAAACTGTGGGGATGAGGTAGGTGAAAATGGGTGGGCTATTGAACCCAATCTAACTCTGGAGAGATCTGAAAATAGCTGTGCAGCAACACTCCCCATCCAACCTTGACAGGATCTGCAGAGAAGAATGGGAGAAACTCCCCAAATACAGGTGTGCCAAGCTTGCAGCGTCATACCCAAGAAGATAAAGTACTAAGTAAAGGGTCTGAGTACTTACTTAAATGTGATATATATATTTCTTTTTGCAAAAATTTATTAAACCTGGTTTTGCTTTGTCACTATGGGGTTTTGTGTGTAGATTGATGAGGGAAAAAAACAATTTAATCAATTGTCGAATAAGGCTTTAATGTAAAAAGTCAAGGGGTTTGAATGCTTTCCGAATACTTTTTTCAACCATTTTAAATCTTAAAAATTTGGTATAATTAAAGGCTTTGATTTCTGGATAAACATATACCAGGAAAAGTCTTAAAAGGTATCAGGAATACATCAAAACACAATAATGTGGATGTAAAGAACCCTACCAACAAAGATCAAATATTATATTTAATTTTGGAGAAATTGATTAAGAAATATGTGCCTTGCAATTGTCACGTCTGCTCCCACTCTTCCCTCCCCTGGAGCTTGAGGGCGCCAAGCTGCCCTGCATCATGCACTCCTGCCGTCAATTACGCACACCTGCCTTCCATCGTGACGCGCTTCAGCGATATTGGACTCACCTGGACTCACTTATCATCTGTTTATTACCTCCCCTATATTTGTCAGTTTCCTGCTCTGTTCCCTGCTGATGCATTTATAGTTTTTTGTCTTTGTTTACTCATATGCTGACGCTGTTCCTGTCTCGTTCCATGTCCGTTCTTCATTAAATGTTTGACTCCCCGTACCTGCTTCGTCTCTCCAGCATCATCCATGTGACAGTAATTCCATTACCAAAATTGTTGTGCCGGGGGGTGGGGGGGTGTAGAGGATGAGGGGTTTTGACTAAACAAGAATAACTTTACTCCTGTCTCCTGCCTGGTAATTTCTCCACAACACAAATATTTCAGTGGCGACGAGGTGATTAAGCTTCTTAAACGGACATTGCTTGAAGGGAAGAATGTTGCGTGAGTAATGCAACTCAAAATAATTATGTAAATTGTCAGTTTTTTTTTTTGTTCCCGCCAGTAGAAAAGGCTAAGCACTGCTAGCTGGTACAGTTTTCAGGAACTGCCAAGTAGCAAGCCTATTGGAGTCCAGAATGGTGACACTGCCCTCTGGAGGTTAAGTAAAAAAAACTCATTGAACCCATTGAAATTAGGCGATCTCAGTGGAGAAATAATGTAAGAAACGTGTTCATTTTTACACATGAGTGCAGTGAATTAAGTAATTGCAGACATCCTTGCTTTGAAAAGGCTGGCAAGTACATGTGAGTTTGCACAATTTCTTGATGACGCTCTCCCTCTCCGAGACAAGTTTGTATGTGGTCTCACAGGTGAAGCATATCACAGGCTTCTGTCAAAGAAGGACCTGAGCTTAAGAAAGCCTGTGATATCGAACTTGGACTCGAGCTTGACCACAGGGATACTATTGAGCTATCGGGACATGCAGAACGTCAGAAAGGTGTTCACATGGTCAGTGATGCATGTGGTGGAAAAGGCTCACTGTCACACTTTTCTCAGTCCCGTCCTCAAGGTTACACAAGAACAAAGCAGCCCACATCACAAAGGTCTAAGCCCAGTTGTTACAGATGTGGGGGAGATAATCATCAGCACATCAGCACAGTGAATGTCGATTCAATTGTGGAAAGGTTGGAAATCTACAGGGAGTGTGTAAAGCTCCAAAACGCACAGCAAGAGTGCACAACGTGTCAGACACAGCACACGAAGAGGAAAGTACAACTGAAACAGTATTGGAACTGTTCACAGTGTACACGGCTCAACAACTAAAAGATGGAATCTATCTTAGCATGGAGTTTGCTGGAAAACCAGTACAAATGTAGCTGGACACCGGAGCTTCTGTATCTCTGGTTCCAGAGAGACTCTACAAAGAAAAACTGAAAGAGTGCCCTCTTCAGCCAGCGTCCATCCGCCTTTCTTCATACACTGGTGACACTATTCCTGTGTTAGGGCAGATCCAGACACCACTCCGGAATGAGGGGACGGAGTGGACGCTACCGCTTGTCATTGTTAAAGGAGAAAAATCAGCCTTGCTAGGCAGAAACTGGCTACAAAAGATCAAGTTGAACTGGGGAGAAATCTTCAGTTTGAGAAATGACAAACCAGTGAGTCAGGCTACACTCTCTAACATGCTGGAGAAGCACAAAGAACTTTTCAAAGATGGCTACGGCGAAATACAAGACTTCACAACAAAAGTCAGAGTGCAAGAAGGAACCAAGCCTATCTTTCACGAACCACGACCGCCTACAAAAGAATAACATCATCATGAAAGTAGAGAGGAGCGACTGGGCCGCTCCGATCGTTGTAGTCCCAAAGAAAGACAAGATCGTCAGAATGTGCAGGGACTACAAGGTCACAGTAAATCGCTGCATACTACCAGAGGAATATCCACTTCCAAACATTGAAGAACTGTTTGCCACTCTAGCTGGGGAGGAAGGTTTTCAGTAAGTTGGACCTGGCATTCGCTTATCAGCAACTGAAGCTGGATCTGGAGTCAGAACATTATCTTACCATCAGTACACACAAGGGGCTATTCAGATTAAATCGCTTGGCCTGTTGCATCTTGACAGCTCCAGCGATATTCCAACACACAATGGAACAGATCTTGGATGGTATAGACAATGTTGTGTGCTTCATGGACGACATCCTCGTGTCAGCACCAACCACTGGAGAGCACCTTGTAGTGCTGGACAAAGTGATGTCAAGACTGGAGAAATACGTAGTGAGAATGAAACGCAGCAAGTGTGAGTTCCTCCAGGACTCAGTTCAGTATCTCGGATACAAGATTGATGCACAAGACCTGCACCCAACCAATAGTAAGGTGGTGGCAAACTTGTCCACATTGTTGCATCCGCTTCACCAACTGCTGACAGACCACAAGCCTCTGTTGGCCATCCTTGGTCCGAAATCAGACATATCAACCGTTGCTGCACTTCGAATGCAACGTTTGGCTCTGATAATGCTGGCCTACGACTACGAGATCGAGTACAGATGATCCAGTGACCACGCAAATGCAGATGCACTATCAAGACTACCATGCAATAGTGAATCAGACAGTGAAGATGATAGAGCAGTCTTCCAGATCTCTCTCATCGACAAACTGCCCATATCTGCTTCAGACATAGTAGAGGAAACGAGGAAAGACCCAATGCTTTCCAAAGTCTTGGACATAACATTAGGCAGTTGGCCAACCATCGTAAATGACGATAACCTTCGTCCATTCATCGACAAGAAAGACCAGTTGTCCACTGATCAAGGATGTGTTCTGTGGGGATCAAGGGTGGTGGTACCTCGAAAATTCCAAAGGAGATTGCTATCTGACCTGCATGATGGACATCCAGGGATCACTCGAATGAAAGCACTCACCCACAGTTATCTGTGGTGGCCTGGACTGGATCAGGACATTCAACAAGCCTGCTGCTGCACCTCTTCATCCATGGTCATGGGCTGCTACACCATGGGAATGCATCCATGTGGATTACGCCGAGATTGCCAAGAAACATTTCCTTGTTGTCGTCGATGTCCATTCCAAGTGGATGGAAGTGTTCCCTCCTCAACTGACCACAGCTGAGAAGACCAATCTTCTCAGACACCTGTTCGCATCTTTTGGACTGGTCATGGAGCTCGTATCGGACAAAGGCCCTCTTTTTACGTCAAGAGATTTTTAAATGTTTCTCAAGAACAACGGGTAAGGCACATCCTCTCACCAACTTACCATCCGGCATCAAACGGAGCAGCGGAGAGAGGTGTGCAAATCTTAAAGAAGGCCTGGACTAAACTAGAGGTTCAGTCTGTGCCCACCCACCAAAGGCTTCCCCGGTTCCTGTTTACTTACCGTAACACACCACAGACAGTAACGGAATGTACACCAGCTGAACTGTTTCTGAAACGCCAACCACGTACCCGCCTGAAATGGTTGAAACCAGACTTGTCAAGGACTATGGCAAAGCACCAGCTACAGCAGAAGAAAGCTCATGGCAGACACTCAAAGACTGTCAGAGAATTAAAAGAGGGAGAGAGGGTGATGGTACGTGATTTCAGACACCCCAAGCGCCTGAGCAACTCAGGTGTGATCTTGCAACGTAGAGGACCTTTGACTTACCAAGTCCAAATTGGTCATCGCCAGGTCAACGTTCATGTGGATCATCTGCTACAGTCCCAGCAGAGACACGCCGAGAGAACAAGAACAATAACGACCCCCAGGACTATTCTCCTGACTGTGGATGTACGGGAGAGACAGCCTGACCTTCCACCCGAACCTGGCCCCCACCGGAAGCCCAGGAGGAGCAGAGATATCCTATTCGACAGCGAAGGGCACCTCAAAAGCTTAACCTGTGAGTTGAGCTGTTTCAGGAGGTAACAGACAGTAAAACAAACTAACTATTTAATATGTCCTAGAGGAACAGGAAAGAAAAAGGACATTACCTGGGTTAGTTATTAGGACACAAACTCCATCTTCGGGCAGAATAATCCCCTGGATTTGTGCTGGGCTCTGAAAAGTCCAGTAGTTGAAAAATGTTTTAGAATGCATTGTTCAGATATTGCATTAGTGGTTCCCAAAATTATTTACCTTGTCCTCTGGGAGTTAAACACTATGGGGGAGGAGCGTAGTATCTGTGATCTACATCTGTTTATATGAGTTACTATTCTCTTACTAAGCAGTAATGTATTACGGCAATGTTACGTTTCTACCCCTAATAGGAAATGAATATGCGCACTATTGTGCCAGGTGGGTGCTGTAGAGGACGAGGGGTTTTGACTAAACGAGACTGACTGTACTCTCGTCTCCTGCCTGGTCATTTCTCCACAACAGAAATATTACATGTCATTATATGTCATAGCTGACAGCCCATTGTTTCTGCAGACATGTCATAGCTGACAGCCCATTGTTTCTGCAGACATGTCATAGCTGACAACCCATTGTTTCTGCAGACATGTCATAGCTGACAGCCCAGTCTTTCTGCAGACATGTCATAGCTGACAGCCCATTGTTTCTGCAGACATGTCATAGCTGACAGCCCAGTCTTTCTGCAGACATGTCATAGCTGACAACCCATTGTTTCTGTAGACATGTCATAGCTGACAGCCCATTGTTTCTGCAGACATGTCATAGCTGACAGCCCATTGTTTCTGCAGACATGTCATAGCTGACAACCCATTGTTTCTGCAGACATGTCATAGCTGACAGCCCAGTCTTTCTGCAGACATGTCATAGCTGACAACCCATTGTTTCTGTAGACATGTCATAGCTGACAGCCCATTGTTTCTGCAGACATGTCATAGCTGACAACCCATTGTTTCTGCAGACATGTCATAGCTGACAGCCCATTGTTTCTGCAGACATGTCATAGCTGACAACCCATTGTTTCTGCAGACATGTCATAGCTGACAGCCCATTGTTTCTGCAGACATGTCATAGCTGACAACCCATTGTTTCTGCAGACATGTCATAGCTGACAACCCATTGTTTCTGCAGACATGTCATAGCTGACAGCCCATTGTTTCTGCAGACATGTCATAGCTGACAACCCATTGTTTCTGCAGACATGTCATAGCTGACAGCCCAGTCTTTCTGCAGACATGTCATAGCTGACAGCCCATTGTTTCTGCAGACATGTCATAGCTGACAGCCCATTGTTTCTGCAGACATGTCATAGCTGACAGCCCAGTCTTTCTGCAGACATGTCATAGCTGACAGCCCATTGTTTCTGCAGACATGTCATAGCTGACAGCCCATTGTTTCTGCAGACATGTCATAGCTGACAGCCCATTGTTTCTGCAGACATGTCATAGCTGACAACCCATTGTTTCTGCAGACATGTCATAGCTGACAGCCCATTGTTTCTGCAGACATGTCATAGCTGACAACCCATTGTTTCTGCAGACATGTCACAGCTGACAACCCATTGTTTCTGCAGACATGTCATAGCTGACAGCCCATTGTTTCTGCAGACATGTCATAGCTGACAACCCATTGTTTCTGCAGACATGTCATAGCTGACAGCCCATTGTTTCTGCAGACATGTCATAGCTGACAGCCCATTGTTTCTGCAGACATGTCATAGCTGACAGCCCAGTCTTTCTGTAGACATGTCATAGCTGAGAGACCATTGTTTCTGCAGACATGTCATAGCTGACAGCCCAGTCTTTCTGTAGACATGTCATAGCTGACAGCCCATTGTTTCTGCAGACATGTCATAGCTGACAGCCCAGTCTTTCTGTAGACATGTCATAGCTGACAGACCATTGTTTCTGCAGACATGTCATAGCTGACAGCCCAGTCTTTCTGTAGACATGTCATAGCTGACAACCCATTGTTTCTGTAGACATGTCATAGCTGACAGCCCAGTCTTTCTGTAGACATGTCATAGCTGACAACCCATTGTTTCTGCAGACATGTCATAGCTGACAACCCATTGTTTCTGCAGACATGTCATAGCTGACAGCCCAGTCTTTCTGCAGACATGTCATAGCTGACAGCCCATTGTTTCTGCAGACATGTCATAGCTGACAGCCCATTGTTTCTGCAGACATGTCATAGCTGACAGCCCAGTCTTTCTGCAGACATGTCATAGCTGACAGCCCACTGTTTCTGCAGACATGTCATAGCTGACAGCCCATTGTTTCTGCAGACATGTCATAGCTGACAACCCATTGTTTCTGTAGACATGTCATAGCTGACAACCCATTGTTTCTGCAGACATGTCATAGCTGACAGCCCATTGTTTCTGCAGACATGTCATAGCTGACAACCCATTGTTTCTGCAGACATGTCATAGCTGACAGCCCATTGTTTCTGCAGACATGTCATAGCTGACAACCCATTGTTTCTGCAGACATGTCATAGCTGACAGCCCATTGTTTCTGCAGACATGTCATAGCTGACAACCCATTGTTTCTGCAGACATGTCATAGCTGACAGCCCATTGTTTCTGCAGACATGTCATAGCTGACAACCCATTGTTTCTGCAGACATGTCATAGCTGACAGCCCATTGTTTCTGCAGACATGTCATAGCTGACAACCCATTGTTTCTGCAGACATGTCATAGCTGACAGCCCATTGTTTCTGCAGACATGTCATAGCTGACAACCCATTGTTTCTGCAGACATGTCATAGCTGACAGCCCATTGTTTCTGCAGACATGTCATAGCTGACAACCCATTGTTTCTGCAGACATGTCATAGCTGACAGCCCATTGTTTCTGCAGACATGTCATAGCTGACAACCCATTGTTTCTGCAGACATGTCATAGCTGACAGCCCAGTCTTTCTGCAGACATGTCATAGCTGACAGCCCATTGTTTCTGCAGACATGTCATAGCTGACAGCCCATTGTTTCTGCAGACATGTCATAGCTGACAGCCCATTGTTTCTGCAGACATGTCATAGCTGACAGCCCATTGTTTCTGCAGACATGTCATAGCTGACAGCCCATTGTTTCTGCAGACATGTCATAGCTGACAACCCATTGTTTCTGTAGACATGTCATAGCTGACAGCCCATTGTTTCTGCAGACATGTCATAGCTGACAACCCATTGTTTCTGCAGACATGTCATAGCTGACAGCCCATTGTTTCTGCAGACATGTCATAGCTGACAACCCATTGTTTCTGCAGACATGTCATAGCTGACAGCCCATTGTTTCTGCAGACATGTCATAGCTGACAACCCATTGTTTCTGCAGACATGTCATAGCTGACAACCCATTGTTTCTGCAGACATGTCATAGCTGACAGCCCATTGTTTCTGCAGACATGTCATAGCTGACAGCCCAGTCTTTCTGTAGACATGTCATAGCTGACAGACCATTGTTTCTGCAGACATGTCATAGCTGACAGCCCAGTCTTTCTGTAGACATGTCATAGCTGACAGCCCATTGTTTCTGCAGACATGTCATAGCTGACAGCCCAGTCTTTCTGTAGACATGTCATAGCTGACAGACCATTGTTTCTGCAGACATGTCATAGCTGACAACCCATTGTTTCTGCAGACATGTCATAGCTGACAACCCATTGTTTCTGCAGACATGTCATAGCTGACAACCCATTGTTTCTGCAGACATGTCATAGCTGACAGCCCAGTCTTTCTGTAGACATGTCATAGCTGACAGACCATTGTTTCTGCAGACATGTCATAGCTGACAACCCATTGTTTCTGCAGACATGTCATAGCTGACAACCCATTGTTTCTGCAGCCATGTCATAGCTGACAGCCCATTGTTTCTGCAGACATGTCATAGCTGACAACCCATTGTTTCTGCAGACATGTCATAGCTGACAGACCATTGTTTCTGCAGACATGTCATAGCTGACAGACCAGTCTTTCTGCAGACATGTCATAGCTGACAACCCATTGTTTCTGTAGACATGTCATAGCTGACAGCCCATTGTTTCTGCAGACATGTCATAGCTGACAGCCCATTGTTTCTGCAGACATGTCATAGCTGACAACCCATTGTTTCTGCAGACATGTCATAGCTGACAGCCCAGTCTTTCTGCAGACATGTCATAGCTGACAACCCATTGTTTCTGTAGACATGTCATAGCTGACAGCCCATTGTTTCTGCAGACATGTCATAGCTGACAACCCATTGTTTCTGCAGACATGTCATAGCTGACAGCCCATTGTTTCTGCAGACATGTCATAGCTGACAACCCATTGTTTCTGCAGACATGTCATAGCTGACAGCCCATTGTTTCTGCAGACATGTCATAGCTGACAACCCATTGTTTCTGCAGACATGTCATAGCTGACAACCCATTGTTTCTGCAGACATGTCATAGCTGACAGCCCATTGTTTCTGCAGACATGTCATAGCTGACAACCCATTGTTTCTGCAGACATGTCATAGCTGACAGCCCAGTCTTTCTGCAGACATGTCATAGCTGACAGCCCATTGTTTCTGCAGACATGTCATAGCTGACAGCCCATTGTTTCTGCAGACATGTCATAGCTGACAGCCCAGTCTTTCTGCAGACATGTCATAGCTGACAGCCCATTGTTTCTGCAGACATGTCATAGCTGACAGCCCATTGTTTCTGCAGACATGTCATAGCTGACAGCCCATTGTTTCTGCAGACATGTCATAGCTGACAACCCATTGTTTCTGCAGACATGTCATAGCTGACAGCCCATTGTTTCTGCAGACATGTCATAGCTGACAACCCATTGTTTCTGCAGACATGTCATAGCTGACAACCCATTGTTTCTGCAGACATGTCATAGCTGACAGCCCATTGTTTCTGCAGACATGTCATAGCTGACAACCCATTGTTTCTGCAGACATGTCATAGCTGACAGCCCATTGTTTCTGCAGACATGTCATAGCTGACAGCCCATTGTTTCTGCAGACATGTCATAGCTGACAGCCCAGTCTTTCTGTAGACATGTCATAGCTGAGAGACCATTGTTTCTGCAGACATGTCATAGCTGACAGCCCAGTCTTTCTGTAGACATGTCATAGCTGACAGCCCATTGTTTCTGCAGACATGTCATAGCTGACAGCCCAGTCTTTCTGTAGACATGTCATAGCTGACAGACCATTGTTTCTGCAGACATGTCATAGCTGACAGCCCAGTCTTTCTGTAGACATGTCATAGCTGACAACCCATTGTTTCTGTAGACATGTCATAGCTGACAGCCCAGTCTTTCTGTAGACATGTCATAGCTGACAACCCATTGTTTCTGCAGACATGTCATAGCTGACAACCCATTGTTTCTGCAGACATGTCATAGCTGACAGCCCAGTCTTTCTGCAGACATGTCATAGCTGACAGCCCATTGTTTCTGCAGACATGTCATAGCTGACAGCCCATTGTTTCTGCAGACATGTCATAGCTGACAGCCCAGTCTTTCTGCAGACATGTCATAGCTGACAGCCCACTGTTTCTGCAGACATGTCATAGCTGACAGCCCATTGTTTCTGCAGACATGTCATAGCTGACAACCCATTGTTTCTGTAGACATGTCATAGCTGACAACCCATTGTTTCTGCAGACATGTCATAGCTGACAGCCCATTGTTTCTGCAGACATGTCATAGCTGACAACCCATTGTTTCTGCAGACATGTCATAGCTGACAGCCCATTGTTTCTGTGCAGACATGTCATAGCTGACAACCCATTGTTTCTGCAGACATGTCATAGCTGACAGCCCATTGTTTCTGCAGACATGTCATAGCTGACAACCCATTGTTTCTGCAGACATGTCATAGCTGACAGCCCATTGTTTCTGCAGACATGTCATAGCTGACAACCCATTGTTTCTGCAGACATGTCATAGCTGACAGCCCATTGTTTCTGCAGACATGTCATAGCTGACAACCCATTGTTTCTGCAGACATGTCATAGCTGACAGCCCATTGTTTCTGCAGACATGTCATAGCTGACAACCCATTGTTTCTGCAGACATGTCATAGCTGACAGCCCATTGTTTCTGCAGACATGTCATAGCTGACAACCCATTGTTTCTGCAGACATGTCATAGCTGACAGCCCATTGTTTCTGCAGACATGTCATAGCTGACAACCCATTGTTTCTGCAGACATGTCATAGCTGACAGCCCAGTCTTTCTGCAGACATGTCATAGCTGACAGCCCATTGTTTCTGCAGACATGTCATAGCTGACAGCCCAGTCTTTCTGCAGACATGTCATAGCTGACAGCCCATTGTTTCTGCAGACATGTCATAGCTGACAGCCCATTGTTTCTGCAGACATGTCATAGCTGACAGCCCATTGTTTCTGCAGACATGTCATAGCTGACAACCCATTGTTTCTGTAGACATGTCATAGCTGACAGCCCATTGTTTCTGCAGACATGTCATAGCTGACAACCCATTGTTTCTGCAGACATGTCATAGCTGACAGCCCATTGTTTCTGCAGACATGTCATAGCTGACAACCCATTGTTTCTGCAGACATGTCATAGCTGACAGCCCATTGTTTCTGCAGACATGTCATAGCTGACAACCCATTGTTTCTGCAGACATGTCATAGCTGACAACCCATTGTTTCTGCAGACATGTCATAGCTGACAGCCCATTGTTTCTGCAGACATGTCATAGCTGACAGCCCAGTCTTTCTGTAGACATGTCATAGCTGACAGCCCATTGTTTCTGCAGACATGTCATAGCTGACAGCCCAGTCTTTCTGTAGACATGTCATAGCTGACAGACCATTGTTTCTGCAGACATGTCATAGCTGACAACCCATTGTTTCTGCAGACATGTCATAGCTGACAACCCATTGTTTCTGCAGACATGTCATAGCTGACAGCCCAGTCTTTCTGTAGACATGTCATAGCTGACAGACCATTGTTTCTGCAGACATGTCATAGCTGACAACCCATTGTTTCTGCAGACATGTCATAGCTGACAACCCATTGTTTCTGCAGCCATGTCATAGCTGACAGCCCATTGTTTCTGCAGACATGTCATAGCTGACAACCCATTGTTTCTGCAGACATGTCATAGCTGACAGACCATTGTTTCTGCAGACATGTCATAGCTGACAGACCAGTCTTTCTGCAGACATGTCATAGCTGACAACCCATTGTTTCTGTAGACATGTCATAGCTGACAGCCCATTGTTTCTGCAGACATGTCATAGCTGACAGCCCATTGTTTCTGCAGACATGTCATAGCTGACAACCCATTGTTTCTGCAGACATGTCATAGCTGACAGCCCAGTCTTTCTGCAGACATGTCATAGCTGACAACCCATTGTTTCTGTAGACATGTCATAGCTGACAGCCCATTGTTTCTGCAGACATGTCATAGCTGACAACCCATTGTTTCTGCAGACATGTCATAGCTGACAGCCCATTGTTTCTGCAGACATGTCATAGCTGACAACCCATTGTTTCTGCAGACATGTCATAGCTGACAGCCCATTGTTTCTGCAGACATGTCATAGCTGACAACCCATTGTTTCTGCAGACATGTCATAGCTGACAACCCATTGTTTCTGCAGACATGTCATAGCTGACAGCCCATTGTTTCTGCAGACATGTCATAGCTGACAACCCATTGTTTCTGCAGACATGTCATAGCTGACAGCCCAGTCTTTCTGCAGACATGTCATAGCTGACAGCCCATTGTTTCTGCAGACATGTCATAGCTGACAGCCCATTGTTTCTGCAGACATGTCATAGCTGACAGCCCAGTCTTTCTGCAGACATGTCATAGCTGACAGCCCATTGTTTCTGCAGACATGTCATAGCTGACAGCCCATTGTTTCTGCAGACATGTCATAGCTGACAGCCCATTGTTTCTGCAGACATGTCATAGCTGACAACCCATTGTTTCTGCAGACATGTCATAGCTGACAGCCCATTGTTTCTGCAGACATGTCATAGCTGACAACCCATTGTTTCTGCAGACATGTCACAGCTGACAACCCATTGTTTCTGCAGACATGTCATAGCTGACAGCCCATTGTTTCTGCAGACATGTCATAGCTGACAACCCATTGTTTCTGCAGACATGTCATAGCTGACAGCCCATTGTTTCTGCAGACATGTCATAGCTGACAGCCCATTGTTTCTGCAGACATGTCATAGCTGACAGCCCAGTCTTTCTGTAGACATGTCATAGCTGAGAGACCATTGTTTCTGCAGACATGTCATAGCTGACAGCCCACTCTTTCTGTAGACATGTCATAGCTGACAGCCCATTGTTTCTGCAGACATGTCATAGCTGACAGCCCAGTCTTTCTGTAGACATGTCATAGCTGACAGACCATTGTTTCTGCAGACATGTCATAGCTGACAGCCCAGTCTTTCTGTAGACATGTCATAGCTGACAACCCATTGTTTCTGTAGACATGTCATAGCTGACAGCCCAGTCTTTCTGTAGACATGTCATAGCTGACAACCCATTGTTTCTGCAGACATGTCATAGCTGACAACCCATTGTTTCTGCAGACATGTCATAGCTGACAGCCCAGTCTTTCTGCAGACATGTCATAGCTGACAGCCCATTGTTTCTGCAGACATGTCATAGCTGACAGCCCATTGTTTCTGCAGACATGTCATAGCTGACAGCCCAGTCTTTCTGCAGACATGTCATAGCTGACAGCCCACTGTTTCTGCAGACATGTCATAGCTGACAGCCCATTGTTTCTGCAGACATGTCATAGCTGACAACCCATTGTTTCTGCAGACATGTCATAGCTGACAACCCATTGTTTCTGCAGACATGTCATAGCTGACAGCCCATTGTTTCTGCAGACATGTCATAGCTGACAACCCATTGTTTCTGCAGACATGTCATAGCTGACAACCCATTGTTTCTGCAGACATGTCATAGCATGAGCTGAACCCATTGTTTCTGCAGACATGTCATAGCTGACAGCCCATTGTTTCTGCAGACATGTCATAGCTGACAACCCATTGTTTCTGCAGACATGTCATAGCTGACAGCCCATTGTTTCTGCAGACATGTCATAGCTGACAACCCATTGTTTCTGCAGACATGTCATAGCTGACAGCCCATTGTTTCTGCAGACATGTCATAGCTGACAACCCATTGTTTCTGCAGACATGTCATAGCTGACAGCCCATTGTTTCTGCAGACATGTCATAGCTGACAACCCATTGTTTCTGCAGACATGTCATAGCTGACAGCCCAGTCTTTCTGCAGACATGTCATAGCTGACAGCCCATTGTTTCTGCAGACATGTCATAGCTGACAGCCCATTGTTTCTGCAGACATGTCATAGCTGACAGCCCATTGTTTCTGCAGACATGTCATAGCTGACAGCCCATTGTTTCTGCAGACATGTCATAGCTGACAACCCATTGTTTCTGCAGACATGTCATAGCTGACAGCCCATTGTTTCTGCAGACATGTCATAGCTGACAACCCATTGTTTCTGCAGACATGTCATAGCTGACAACCCATTGTTTCTGCAGACATGTCATAGCTGACAGCCCATTGTTTCTGCAGACATGTCATAGCTGACAGCCCAGTCTTTCTGTAGACATGTCATAGCTGACAGACCATTGTTTCTGCAGACATGTCATAGCTGACAGCCCAGTCTTTCTGTAGACATGTCATAGCTGACAGCCCATTGTTTCTGCAGACATGTCATAGCTGACAGCCCAGTCTTTCTGTAGACATGTCATAGCTGACAGACCATTGTTTCTGCAGACATGTCATAGCTGACAACCCATTGTTTCTGCAGACATGTCATAGCTGACAACCCATTGTTTCTGCAGACATGTCATAGCTGACAACCCATTGTTTCTGCAGACATGTCATAGCTGACAGCCCAGTCTTTCTGTAGACATGTCATAGCTGACAGACCATTGTTTCTGCAGACATGTCATAGCTGACAACCCATTGTTTCTGCAGACATGTCATAGCTGACAACCCATTGTTTCTGCAGCCATGTCATAGCTGACAGCCCATTGTTTCTGCAGACATGTCATAGCTGACAACCCATTGTTTCTGCAGACATGTCATAGCTGACAGACCATTGTTTCTGCAGACATGTCATAGCTGACAGACCATTGTTTCTGCAGACATGTCATAGCTGACAACCCATTGTTTCTGCAGACATGTCATAGCTGACAACCCATTGTTTCTGCAGACATGTCATAGCTGACAGACCATTGTTTCTGCAGACATGTCATAGCTGACAACCCATTGTGTCTGCAGACATGTCATAGCTGACAGACCATTGTTTCTGCAGACATGTCATAGCTGACAACCCATTGTTTCTGCAGACATGTCATAGCTGACAACCCATTGTTTCTGCAGACATGTCATAGCTGACAGACCATTGTTTCTGCAGACATGTCATAGCTGACAACCCATTGTTTCTGCAGACATGTCATAGCTGACAACCCATTGTTTCTGCAGACATGTCATAGCTGACAGCCCATTGTTTCTGCAGACATGTCATAGCTGACAGCCCATTGTTTCTGCAGACATGTCATAGCTGACAACCCATTGTTTCTGCAGACATGTCATAGCTGACAGCCCATTGTTTCTGCAGACATGTCATAGCTGACAACCCATTGTTTCTGCAGACATGTCATAGCTGACAGCCCAGTCTTTCTGCAGACATGTCATAGCTGACAGCCCATTGTTTCTGCAGACATGTCATAGCTGACAGCCCATTGTTTCTGCAGACATGTCATAGCTGACAGCCCAGTCTTTCTGCAGACATGTCATAGCTGACAGCCCATTGTTTCTGCAGACATGTCATAGCTGACAGCCCATTGTTTCTGCAGACATGTCATAGCTGACAACCCATTGTTTCTGTAGACATGTCATAGCTGACAGCCCATTGTTTCTGCAGACATGTCATAGCTGACAACCCATTGTTTCTGCAGACATGTCATAGCTGACAGCCCATTGTTTCTGCAGACATGTCATAGCTGACAACCCATTGTTTCTGCAGACATGTCATAGCTGACAGCCCATTGTTTCTGCAGACATGTCATAGCTGAGAACCCATTGTTTCTGCAGACATGTCATAGCTGACAACCCATTGTTTCTGCAGACATGTCATAGCTGACAGCCCATTGTTTCTGCAGACATGTCATAGCTGACAGCCCAGTCTTTCTGTAGACATGTCATAGCTGACAGACCATTGTTTCTGCAGACATGTCATAGCTGACAGCCCAGTCTTTCTGTAGACATGTCATAGCTGACAGCCCATTGTTTCTGCAGACATGTCATAGCTGACAGCCCAGTCTTTCTGTAGACATGTCATACCTGACAGACCATTGTTTCTGCAGACATGTCATAGCTGACAACCCATTGTTTCTGCAGACATGTCATAGCTGACAACCCATTGTTTCTGCAGACATGTCATAGCTGACAACCCATTGTTTCTGCAGACATGTCATAGCTGACAGCCCAGTCTTTCTGTAGACATGTCATAGCTGACAGACCATTGTTTCTGCAGACATGTCATAGCTGACAACCCATTGTTTCTGCAGACATGTCATAGCTGACAACCCATTGTTTCTGCAGCCATGTCATAGCTGACAGCCCATTGTTTCTGCAGACATGTCATAGCTGACAACCCATTGTTTCTGCAGACATGTCATAGCTGACAACCCATTGTTTCTGCAGACATGTCATAGCTGACAGACCATTGTTTCTGCAGACATGTCATAGCTGACAGACCATTGTTTCTGCAGACATGTCATAGCTGACAACCCATTGTTTCTGCAGACATGTCATAGCTGACAACCCATTGTTTCTGCAGACATGTCATAGCTGACAACCCATTGTTTCTGCAGACATGTCATAGCTGACAGACCATTGTTTCTGCAGACATGTCATAGCTGACAACCCATTGTTTCTGCAGACATGTCATAGCTGACAGACCATTGTTTCTGCAGACATGTCATAGCTGACAACCCATTGTGTCTGCAGACATGTCATAGCTGACAGACCATTGTTTCTGCAGACATGTCATAGCTGACAACCCATTGTTTCTGCAGACATGTCATAGCTGACAACCCATTGTTTCTGCAGACATGTCATAGCTGACAACCCATTGTTTCTGCAGACATGTCATAGCTGACAACCCATTGTTTCTGCAGACATGTCATAGCTGACAGCCCATTGTTTCTGCAGACATGTCATAGCTGACAGCCCATTGTTTCTGCAGACATGTCATAGCTGACAGCCCATTGTTTCTGCAGACATGTCATAGCTGACAACCCATTGTTTCTGCAGACATGTCATAGCTGACAGCCCATCGTTTCTGCAGACATGTCATAGCTGACAGCCCATTGTTTCTGCAGACATGTCATAGCTGACAGCCCAGTCTTTCTGCAGACATGTCATAGCTGACAGCCCATTGTTTCTGCAGACATGTCATAGCTGACAGCCCATTGTTTCTGCAGACATGTCATAGCTGACAACCCATTGTTTCTGCAGACATGTCATAGCTGACAGCCCATTGTTTCTGCAGACATGTCATAGCTGACAGCCCATTGTTTCTGCAGACATGTCATAGCTGACAGCCCATTGTTTCTGCAGACATGTCATAGCTGACAACCCATTGTTTCTGCAGACATGTCATAGCTGACAGCCCAGTCTTTCTGCAGACATGTCATAGCTGACAGCCCATTGTTTCTGCAGACATGTCATAGCTGACAGCCCATTGTTTCTGCAGACATGTCATAGCTGACAGCCCAGTCTTTCTGCAGACATGTCATAGCTGACAGCCCATTGTTTCTGCAGACATGTCATAGCTGACAGCCCATTGTTTCTGCAGACATGTCATAGCTGACAACCCATTGTTTCTGTAGACATGTCATAGCTGACAGCCCATTGTTTCTGGAGACATGTCATAGCTGACAACCCATTGTTTCTGCAGACATGTCATAGCTGACAGCCCATTGTTTCTGCAGACATGTCATAGCTGACAACCCATTGTTTCTGCAGACATGTCATAGCTGACAGCCCATTGTTTCTGCAGACATGTCATAGCTGACAACCCATTGTTTCTGCAGACATGTCATAGCTGACAACCCATTGTTTCTGCAGACATGTAATAGCTGACAGCCCATTGTTTCTGCAGACATGTCATAGCTGACAACCCATTGTTTCTGCAGACATGTCATAGCTGACAACCCATTGTTTCTGCAGACATGTCATAGCTGACAGCCCATTGTTTCTGCAGACATGTCATAGCTGACAGCCCATTGTTTCTGCAGACATGTCATAGCTGACAGCCCATTGTTTCTGCAGACATGTCATAGCTGACAACCCATTGTTTCTGCAGACATGTCATAGCTGACAGCCCATTGTTTCTGCAGACATGTCATAGCTGACAACCCATTGTTTCTGCAGACATGTCATAGCTGACAGCCCATTGTTTCTGCAGACATGTCATAGCTGACAGACCATTGTTTCTGCAGACATGTCATAGCTGACAACCCATTGTTTCTGCAGACATGTCATAGCTGACAACCCATTGTTTCTGCAGACATGTCATAGCTGACAGCCCAGTCTTTCTGTAGACATGTTGAATCTTTATTTGGAGCAGATTTTTAACAGAGTTTTTGGAACTCTCATCTGCACTAAATCATTTTTTTGTAAATGTTTCCATTACTGTGGAATTGCCCAGTTACTAATTCATTTCAGGACGAACACCAGTGCCCTTTCAGAAACCACTTAAAACTAAAAGATGAATAGCAAAACACTGATATACCTCTAAATAGCTTTCTTTCATGCAAATAAAATGTTTCTCTGTCTTTGTGTGTTTTGCTACAGGTGTAGCAACAGGAAATGTAAACAGGAAATGTGCCTTAATTTTAGCCAGTTTGCTACAGCAGGACAATAATGCAGCAACAGGAAATTTAAATTAGTATGTGGATTATAATTAATGGAATTTAATAATTTTTTTTGTAAGGGGAAATCAAGTCTGAAATCACAGTCAAAGTGGAAATTACAAACTTCAGAAGCCTTTTTAAACCTCAAATACTCTACAAGTGTGACATTTTCTCCATTGCAGGAAAGTTCTCTTGCAACGGGGTGGAAAAATGGGGCTCCTGAGTGGCGCAGCATTCTTAGGCACTACATCTCAGAGCTAGAGGCATCACTACAGACACATTGGTTCAATTCCAGGCTGTATCACAACCGACCATGATTGGGAGTCCCATACGGCGGCGCACAATTGGCCCAGCGTCGTCCAGTGTAGGCCGTCATTGTATATATTCATTTGTTCTTAACTGGCTTTTTTAAAATGAAGATCCTACATCTGTACAGTCAGTTCTGAGAGGTGTCCGCTGGAGCGGAGATCATGGTGCCTGTCTGATTGACAGCTGGTTGATGTCGACAAAGACCCTACGCTTCAGCTTGGAAAAACGCTTTGCTACAGTCACGTACGTCTCAGTCAATCACCAGATATCCCCTGCATTGTACGCTCTATCCTTTTAACCAGGGACGGGCTGAATAAGGTGGAATTACTGGTCAAATGCCACTTGCACCTGAAATAGCCATGTACATTGTAAGTTGTCCAGTTGACATACCGTCCACCCCAGTCAGGTAAGAGATGATATACGCTGAAAGCACCTGGCAGCTCTAGCGAACTTGCCTCCAGCTACAACATTCTTTCCATTCTTAAAGCGACACTAAGCGACACTCATGACGTCCATACAGGGAGATTTTACTCTCGTTGCAACTGGTCACATCATGCACATGACACACACTCAGGTCATGAGTCGCCTGATGACAGCAGATAGTGTCTTCTATCTCCTCTTTGAAGGACATCATAAAAAGATTTCCAACCAGCACAACCCACGCCCAGCCATGATGCCAGGATTGGAGAGTAAGCTGTAATTGGTGAGGCGAACGAGCCTGTGTCCTCTGTTTGTAAGCAGATTACAGGCTGGCTTGGCATGGCAGGCCCAGGGCCCCACAGGGCTCCACCACATGGCTCCTACGTGGTGTGTAAAACAAGCATGTCCCTCATTAATAAATCATGGGAGAGAGAGAAATAGAAAGAGAGAGTGAGAGAGATAAAGAGAGGGCGCAGCCATGCAATTGGGTGTAAACGAGAGAGTGTCTTTGCTTCATGACAATTAAAGGGAGAACAGGTGCGTATCCTAGCACCTGGGGAGTTAGCCTGTCTTTTTATTCAGAGCAGAGAGGGATTAGCTAGTTGGAGGCAGTGACACAGAGCATTTCCTGCCATTTTTGCATTGTTTACGAAAGCTTTGTCTTTGTGCCTGCCTCCCCCGCTAACAATGAGCCTTGTTTCGTACTGAGGCCAAGTTTCTGTTAACCGTTGATTATAATAAAATCATTTTTGGTTCGTTTTTTTTTTTTTTTTTACTTGGAAGTGTGTCTTCCACAATACAAGAGGATCTAAAAAAAAGAACAGCTCCTTTTTAGGCTATTAGCATTTTATTTTGATGGGTTGTTTGTCTAAAAGGAGGATTAGATCCACTAAACTTAAAAAATAAATGAATGAATTAGTCGTTCAACTTTATTTCCTCTGTGTAAGAGGACTCTAAGAGCTCAATCAGATTTTAAAATTTTATTTTTGTCACGTAAAATAGCTGTCTGAGCTTGAACATGAAACATCAGAGAATTGTACATCATTCATAATGTAAAACTAATATACTGCACATTATAGAATACATATGAAAGGCTTATCAACTTCAGCATAGTTCTGATTTCCCATCCTAAAAAGGGAGTCAAACCATACAGATACCGAGTGTTATGGCTGGAAGACTGAGCTATGCTTCTTTATCTACTGACACTTAAAGAGATTCACTGTGTGTGTGTGTTTTGAATCTGTCTCTGGTCTCTAACAAGTCTTTTATCCAAAGCTGTTAACAATGGAGCGTTGAGACCTACAGATACAGTAGAGGGTCTCTGGTTGGACAATGGCTTTGAAAGATTTTTCAGAGACAAAATAATCCATTTTGGATCTGCAGCATGGGTCTAGTAAAGGCTTTCACATAGAAACAAAAAGAGACTATCCATTTTTTTTGTGACCAATTTTTATTTAATTTTGTATTTTTTTTTCAGAGGGGGGGTTACAGGTACAAAAGGAATCAAAGAAATGCATTCAAAGATTCCTTACACCCTCAGTCCCCATCCACCCGCCTGCATCCTCCCTCCCCACCTGGCAACCATGTTTGCCTCCCCACTAAGCTTATCAGTCCCCCCCATGCAATGTTTTCTGCATCGACAGAGAATACAGCCCAAGGAGCTTTGTTTCTGATTATATGCAAATAAGACAGTGGTCACCAACCGGTTGATTGTGATTGACTGGTTGATATCCAATGCACTCCTAGTCGATCACCAAATATTTCTATAAAACGATAACGATAAAGCCTTGTGTTCCTATTTTTGTTATTTGATTTGCGCTGTTGTGTAGGTGCACATGATTCAGTAGCACTAGCGCCAGGAAGGCAAAGTGTCTCCATTTTTAACCATTTCATTTGTCTTAATGTAGAACTCTGCCTACCCGGCAGGCCCAGAGAGCAAATCAAGTGCACCTATACATTTAGGCCTACCGCTGGCCAATCAGATAGTTCAGATCCAGTTGTCTGCACAGTTTCCTCGTGCCATAGACTGTCAAAAGAAACCTAGAAGGCACAGAAAAGTTGACACTGTAAGATTTAAAAACTCTTAAAACCATGAACATGCTCTCTCAGCTGTGCCTCACAAGTAATTCAACAAAGTATTTATTACCAGTGTGATCATATACCTACGTTTTAAAATATAATTTCAAAATAGTCTGAGAAGAACGACGTTGGCAGGGCATTTCAAACAGTGATAATGTATTGGGCCTATAGCCTACTGCAAAAATCTCATTGCTACAGAGCTACTTTTAATTGGTTAATGTTGTGTAGGCTTACGTTTTTTAAGTCATGTTTAAAGAAAATCTGAGTGGTAGATCTCGGCTTGCATTTTGACTCAGAAAATGATCTTGACTCAGATTGGTGTCCTATGATCTAAGATGTGTAATAGATCCGAAGATAAACACTTTTAAACAAACCTCGCTTTGGTCCGTGTGGACCAATTTGGGTAAGTAAGTCTCGAGACGTGACGACAACAAACCTCGCTTTGGTCCGTGTGGACCAATTTGGGTAAGTAAGTCTCGAGACGTGACGACAACAAACCTCGCTTTGGTCCGTGTGGACCAATTTGGGTAAGTGAGTCTCGAGACGTGACGACAATAAACCTCGCTTTGGTCCGTGTGGACCAATTTGGGTAAGTAAGTCTCGAGACGTGACGACAACAAACCTCGCTTTGGTCCGTGTGGACCAATTTGGGTAAGTAAGTCTCGAGACGTGACGACAACAATTTGGAAAACAATTTAATATCTATGTTTGTCAAAAATAGGGGGCGATAGTGAGAACACTGGGGGACCATCTTTACCTTTTTTTTAATAAAAGCAAAATTAGTGCTGTATTCACATGTTATAGACCTCAGGAGGAATACCATCCAATCCAGGTGATTTGCCTTTATTCATGCTATTGAGAGAGATTTGGGCTACCAGCAAGGTGGCTTCCTCTGTTGAGAGTTTTTCCAACATTTTCTCCCCAATTTTGTGATATCCAATTGCAATCCAATAAGATCTTGTCTCATCGCTGCAACTCCCCAATGGTCTCGGGAGAGGTGAAGGTTGAGTTATATGTCCTCTGAAACATGACCTGCCTCTTAACACCCGCCCACCCGCTTAACCCGGAAGCCAGCCACACCAATGTGTCGGAGGAAACACCGTCCAACTGACATCAGCCTGCAGGCACCCGGTCCGCCACAAGGAGTCATTAGAGCACGGTGAGCCAAGTAAAGCCCCCTTAGGCAAACACTCCCCTAAACCCGACAATGTTGGGCCAAATGTGCACTGCCCTATACATCCTGGTCACAGCCAGTTGTGACACAGCCTGGGATTGAACCCAGGTCTGTAGTGAAGCCTTAGACCGCTACGCCACTTGGGAGGCCCAGAAGATGAGTTCTTAATTATTTTAGAAAGGACCTAGTCTGGCTTGATGTTTCTGATTAAATAGTTGTTATATCAGCTAATTGATAATATCTGCATAGCTTGTTGGCCAGCAAACATTTGGAACAATTAGCATGGAAGTAATGGTTTAGTTACAAGTCCTTAACCAACAATACAGTTCAAAATATTTACTAAATAAACTAAAGTAAAATAAACTAAAGTAAAATATACTAAAGTAATTTTAAAAATAAAAATCAACACAATAAAATAACAATAACCAGGCTATATACAGGGGGTACCGGTACCGAGTCAATGTGTGGGGGTACAGGTTAGCCGAAGTAGTTTGTACATGTAGGTAGGTGTAAAAGGGAATATGCATAGATAATAAACCCATGGATGTGAAACAAAAAGTAGGACCCACAGGCAAACCCACCCATTGGTCGTTCCCCATCCAGCTTCCCCAGTAACCACACAAGGAAACAACCCCAGTCTGTATGACACTCAGGGTTGGGGAGTAACAGATTACATGTAAGGGATTACAAAAAAAGGTAACTGTAATCCGTTACATTACCAGCAATAATATTGTAATCAGATTACAGATACTTTTGAAAAACTAGATGATTACTTCAAGGATTACTTTTAAATTCAGAAAGGATGTTTGCAAAAAAAATCTTTGACCCTTCGCTGTTTTCTTCATGACATTCAAATCAGCATTGAAAAAAGGCGCAAATTAAAATTTGTTCCAACTGAGCGAGTCTGACCACAAATCAGAGAAAACTATGATGACGTACCAAATGTGTTCGTTTTTGTAGGCTACAGTCCAAGCTATGTTTTCCGATGGTGCGACTGCTGTCGGCATCTAAAGATTATCCAATTTGAACAAACGCTTGGAGGTAAGGATGACAGCATTGGTGTAGATTACGGCGATCCGGATATCACTTATTATTGATCTACATATCGCATTGATGTGAATCACACTGCTGCTCTCTCATTTAGCTATTTGCGCCTTACAGATTGTGGTTGTTATGGATGGCTGTTCACAAATCTAAATGTGTATTTGAACCCAATAATATTTGAATTCATGAAGTTTAAGCTGCCTATCTATCATTGTTTTTTTAAACCAGTGGACAGCCAGTGAAAAATGCGCCCTGACAACAGCTGCATAGTGCGGATCGCAGCCTTTGGAATAAAAGTGGGGCTTTTATTGCTTAATCTAATTCATGCTGATAAAAAAGAAAAAATCCATAGGCCAAATGGACAAATGCTAAATGTCGCATACTTTTGATAGACTTAAAGGGGCAATCTGTAGTTGCTACATCCATTTTTTCGATTTAAAAATTATGTATACAGTACCTGTCAAAGGTTTGGACACCCCTACTCATTCTAGAGTTGCTCTTTATTTGGACTATTTTCTACATTGTACATTCATCAAAACTATGAAATACATATGGAATCACGTAGTAACCAAAAAGTGTTAAATAAATCAAAATATATTCAATATTTAAGATTCTTCAAAGTAGCCACCCCTTGCCTTGATGACAGCTTTGCACACTTTACTGATGTATTTTATGACTGTCTTTTTTTGCCATCTGTGAATATATTACTCAATGCATTTCTATGGGCAATAGTAGGAAAGGCCAAATTCAATATTTTATCAAATAGTGTTTTAATCATATATATATATATATATATATCTAAAGGGGTCCTAAAATTCTAAATCAAATAGAAAAGTGATCCAGGGTATGACCATCTTAAAACAACCCACCCCCAACGGCTTAGACTGTTATTAACATAATGTTATACTGTATGTTGACAATTATTTCAAAATAAGTCTCATAATTCATAGTTAGAGACTTTTGCGAAAGAAAGCCACGAGAAAGCCATGTGTTTCAATGTATGCCACCGGAAACGGAACCCAACAAAATAGATATATTAGGATGGAGGATCTACTGAAGTTGAGAAATGTAAATTCAGGAGCAAATCAAATTAAATCAAATGTATTTATATAGCCCTTCTTACATCAGCTGATAGAAACCCAGCCTAAAACCCCAAACAGCAAGCAATGCAGGTGTAGAAGCACGGTGGCTAGGAAAAACTCCCTAGAATGGCCCAAAACTAGGAAGAAACCTAGAGAGGAACCAGGCTATGAGGGGAGGCCAGCCCTCTTCTGGCTGTGCCGTGTGGAGATTATAACAGAACATGGCCAAGATGTTCAAATGTTCATAGATGACCAGCATGGTCAAATAATAATAAAGTAGAGCATTGCAGTAGTCTAACCTAGAAGTAACAAAAGCATGGATTAATTTTTCTGCATCATTTTTGGACAGAAAGTTTCTGATTTTTGCAATGTTACGTAGATGGAAAAAAGCTGTCCTTGAAACAGTCTTGATATATTAGTCAAAAGAGAGATCAGGGTTCAGAGTAACGCCGAGGTCCTTCACAGTTTTATTTGAGACGACTGTACAACCATCAAGATTCATTGTCTGTTTCAACAGAAGATGTCATTGTTTCGTGGGACCTAGAACAAGCATCTCTGTTTTTTCCGAGTTTAAAAGTAGAACGTTTGCAGCCATCCACTTCCTTATGTCTGAAACACAGGCTTCTAGCGAGGGCTATTTTGGGGATTCACCATGTTTAATTGAAATGTACAGCTGTGTGTCATCTGCATAGCAGTAAAAGTTAACATTATGTTTTGGAATGACATCCCCAAGAGGTAAAATACATAGTGAAAACAATAATGGTCCTAAAACGGAACCTTGAGGAACATCGAAATTTACAGTTGATTTGTCAGAGGACAAACCATTCACAGAGACAAACTGATATCTTTCCGACAGATAAGATCTAAACCAGGCCAGAACTTGTCCGTGTAGACCAATTTGGGTTTCCAATCTCTCCAATAGAATGTGGTGATCGATGGTATCAAAAGCAGCACTAAGGTCTAGGAGCACGAGGACAGATGCAGAGCCTCGGTCTGACGCCATTAAAAGGTTATTTACCACCTTCACAAGTGCAGTCTCAGTGCAAGTCAAGACGGTCTCTCTCTCTCTCTCTCTCTCTCTCTCTCTCTCTCTCTCTCTCTCTCTCTCTCTCTCTCTCTCTCTCTCTCTCTCTCTCTCTCTCTCTCTCTCTCAACATTTATAAATATTTATTGTCATTTAGTAAAAGAGCTCTTTCCAATCTTTCTCTGACAAAACCAAGGATGCATTATGTAGCATGTGGCTGTCTCAGGACTACTTTACTGATCAGCATGTAGACAAAACAGCCTGGGAGAGAGTTTGTCCAACTGCACACCATTGCAATTCAAATCACTTCTCCTGTGCCTTGCACTAGGAGGCGGCGGAGACTCGTTAATGATTTTCATTTACCCCCTAGCCAGATTAATCAAATGAGCATCGGTTCCACTCACTGCACTGAGTGAAGCATTGGAAACACCGCAGGACCTGACACTGTGGGTGGCAGCCGTGCGGGTCCAACCAAGACCAACACCGCCACCCTCTTGTGTCCTGGTGTCAGTCTTCAGTTCATAACTTAGGGCAAGTTAAGACTGACTCACTGAAACACAGTGCACAAACAAACATGCACACACACGCAGATACTTATGCTGGTGCATGCGCATGTCCACCCAAAAAGGTCTCGAGTACAGTGGGTCCTGCCAAGCATGCTCACAAACACACATACATGCACCCATGCTCACCCATGCTCACCCATGCTCACACACACACACGCATTTGGTTCCTAGAGCTCTTGAGTGAAGTGTGTGTGTGTGAGAGAGTGTGTGAGCATGGGTGCATTTGTGAGCATGCTTGGCAGGACCCACTGCACTAGAGACCTTTCTGGGTATCCTGGCCAAGTTGAGAGCCAACAGATCAGCAGGTTAATGTGCTATAATCAGAAACATGTTCTGCTTTAAGCAATGGTGTGTGTGTGTGGTTTACTAAAGCCACATGCAATGACACAAATGCAACACAATACCAAAACAACAACACAAATGAAATATGGGAGCAAAGTCATGAAAGTGGAAAAACAAACAAAAGCAATAAGCACCCTGCCATTATTGTCAGAACATCTCCTAATCTGGTTGTTGCCTGGAGGTGTTCTCTTGCTGCTGATATGTAACACCTGCAGCTTGTAATTGTGGGGTAGTTTTTCAAGCTCAAGATATTTCCTAGCTACCAATGACATTAGTGCATTATAAATCATCACATATATGTTTGCGTGTGAACTCCCAAACACTTTTCAATGTCGAATTACAACTTAATTTCCTCATGATTGCTGAAATCCCAGATTCGCTGGCATATTCTCTATTCTGTGGATGACAGAGGAGCTTGTCCAAAGCCTCGCAGCTAAAAAACCTTCCAGGACTTCTAACAATTAATCATTCAGCACTGAAGGTTCCATTTGCGCAGAACGGGTCCATTTGCAACACGGCCGAATAACTGAATAAGTCAACAACAACAAGGGAGGATAATTTGTTTCCACCTTGGGGCCATTCCTCAAAATTCTCTGAAACTGAGAGAGTTAGATGCACAGTGACATGGAACTCCGACACAACCGGTCCGATGGATCTGGTGCTGAAATAGTAAAGGTGAAACATGAAGTTCATCCTTTATTATTAAGATTAAGAGCCTCTGCTTTTATTACTGAGCCAAAACAGCAACTCAAAGATCTCCAACCATAGAAGGGCCATATAGGCCATTGCGTAATCTTGTCCTCCGCTCTCTGTTGAACCGTCTGGTTTCACAGCATCTCAGAACGGGACTTGACTGGAAGTCTCTGGCAAGAGCGGATTAAACAACCGCTGGTTTTAATTGGCTGATCTCTCAGTCCATCACCATCTAGCATAACCCATAGAACCTCCACCCTCAATTGTGGACTTAAAAGAGCAAGCAGCGCAAGTGATTTTAACAAAGGAGTGAGTTCGGGAAAATCTGAATGTATGCATCTTTGAAATTATTTTAACATATAAATGTTATATGCCAAAACCTATAAATAATTGGGCTTCCCAAAAATAATATGGTCAATGTGATAGAACATTTATACAGCTGTAGCAGGCTCTCTCCCTCTCCTGCCTTGATTTTAACCACACCACTTTCAAGTCTCAATTTGTTGCACTGTGTTACCAGGCACTATGTGCCAGCAATTCAAGCCTCGTGACTAGATTAGCCATTGCATGTATGATGAGAGGCCTACTTGAGAACAGGAGTGAAAGTAATTTTTCTGTCTGTCTGTCTGTCTCTCTCTCTCTGTCTCTGTCTCTCTCTCTCTGTCTCTCTGTCTCTCTCTCATTCTGTCTCTCTGTCTCTCTCTCATTCTGTCTCTCTCTCTCTGTCTCTCATTCTGTCTCTCTCTCTCTGTCTGTCTCTCTCTCTCTGTCTCTCTCTCTCTGTCTGTCTCTCTCTCTCTCTGTCTCTGTCTGTCTCTCTCTCTTTTAGTCTCAGGTTTAAAGGGAAGCTGGGGGATAAAAGGGTCCCACGTGAAACACTTTGGCGGCTTTATCTCTCTGTGTGTATCTGTGTGTGTGTGTGTGTATGTGTGAGAGGCTCTCGTATCCTCATTATGCGCACATAAGAGTGTGTGCCCTCTCCCGCCTAAGCGAACGCGACCCGGCATATGTTTCCAGCTGATTAAACACAGCTTTGAGTGGTTTCCACGACAACACCATACCAAAATATGGAGACGTGACAATTATGTTAAGCCTGGAGGAAATAGCGTTACAACGGAGAGTTAAGAAACATAAGTGAACGTCTCTCGCTCTCTCTCTCTGTTAGACTGTCTATCGCAATGAATTCCTTTGAGAATTCTAACAGAGGTGTGTTTGATATGTTAAATGTGAGGCCTACTCTCTGGTATTTGACCGCTTCAAACACTTTTGAAAAGCTTCACTTTTGGATTCAACAAAACAGGGACATACATTTCAATTTCAAGCAGTGGTAGTGTGAAGGTTGCAGAAGGCCAAACATTCTTACTGTAGAAGGTGTGATGATTCCATTAAACACAGCCACTGTTTTGTCCATATCCTAAAGTCTAGGCGATGTATACTGGACATGTAATATAAAAAAGCATCAGACAGTATTTCCATTCCTTTTCCTTTCACAACACCTTCCGAATAAATAAATCATACAGTACATTTATCTTTTTTTCTCTCATTCCCTCGTTCCATTTCTTCCACCATGAAACACCTCATTCAGCCCTTATCAGAATGTGCTGGGGGCTACCCAAACACATCTTTCCTATTCGTTATCTGGACTCAAAGAGGCACAATCAGAGCTGGCTGTCTGCACATGGTGCGTGTGTGAGTCTGTGTCCACTTCTGTGTGTGTGTCTCCGTGTATGTTTGTATGTATTAACACGTGTGTGTGTGTGTGTGTGTGTGTGTGTGTGCGTGTGCGTGTGCGTGCGTGCGTGTGTGTGTGCGGAACAGCTGTCTGCGTGGGTTTTCTCCGCTGCTACGCTCCAACTGCAAATGATGCACCATGTCAGAAAGAACCAATAGGGTTCTGTGGGCCGTCACAGCATGGCACCGTGATAAGAGAGTCGAGGAGACGCTTGGCTGAGATCTGACACTGCAGGGGAGGTGCAGCGACACTGCCCTGAAGCCGCCTAGGGCCGTGGTAAAGGCTGTCACAGGCATCACCCCTTTCTCTATCATTATTTTTGTCTATCCATCTCTGTCTTTGCTTTAAAATTGGATTGGCAAGTGCATGCCACTGTGGTCTGGTCTGATAATTCAAAAGCAGAGATGTTGCTGTCTTTTGTCATCAAATCAAATCAAATTTGTCACATGCGCCGTAAAAAACAGGTCCTTTTCCAACAATGCAGAGTTAAAGATAAAGAATAAATGCACAGTGTATAATGAATAATGAGTAAAAGTAACCTTACTATATACAGGGAGTACCAGTACCGAGTTGATGTCCAGGGGTACAAATGAATTGAGGTAGCTGTGTACATATAGTAGGGGTAAAGTGACTAGGCAACAGGATAGATAATAGACAGTAACAGCAACGTATGTGGTGAGTGTGAATGTGTGTGTGAGTGTGTGTGTGGCATCAGTCTGCATGTGTGCGCATGCTATGTGTGTGTGTATGTATATGTGTGTTGGGATGCCAGTGTAAGTATATGTGAATGTGTGCATAGAGTCAGTACAAGAGAGTTAGTACAAAAACGGGTCAATGCAGGTAGACCGGGTAGACCATTATTTAAATATATATTTAAGTAGACAACTCAGTTAAGAACAAATTCTCATTTACAATGACTACCTATCCCGGCCAACTGTGCGTCACCCTATGATGGCCAGATGTGATGCAGCCTGGATTCAAACCAGGTACTGCAATGATACCTCTTGCACTGAGATGCAGTGTCTTAGACCACTGCGCCACTCTGGAGCCCCATTTAATTAGCTACAGTATTTAGCAGTCTTGTTTAGTAGTCTCATGGCTTGGGGGTAGAAGCTGTTCAGGGTCTTGTTGGTTCCTGACTTGGCGCACCGGTACCGCTTGCCGTACGGTAGCAGTGAGAACAAGTCTATGGCTTGTGTGGCTGGGGTCTTTGACAATTGTTTGGACCATAATAGATCCTTTGTGATGTGGACACCGAGGAACTTGAAGCTTTCGACCCGCTCCACTACAGCCCCATCAATGTGGATGGGGGCATGCTTGCCCCTCCATTACCTATAGTCCACGATCAGCTCATTTGTGTTGTTGATGTCGACAGAGAGGTTGTTGTTCTGGCACCACACTACAAGGTCACTGACCTTCTCCCTATAGGCTGCCTTATCTTCATCGGTGATCAGTCCTACCACCGTCATGTCATCAGCAACTTCATGATGGCATTGGAGTTGTGCTGTCATGGGTGAACACAGAGTACAGGAGAGGACTAAGCACACACCCCTGAGAGGCCCCCGTGTTGATGGTCAGCGTGGCGGCTGTGTTGTTGCCTAGCCTAACCGCCTGGGGGCGGCCTGTCAGGAGGTCCAGGATCCAGTTGCAAAGGGAGGTGTACAGTCCCAGGGTCGTGAGCTTAATGATAAGCTTGGAGGGGAATAAAGATTGCGTTACCTGTGCATCTGTTGGGCCAGTATGCGATTTGGAGTGGGTCCAGGGTGTCTGGGATGATGGTGTTGATGTGAGCCATGACCATCCTTTCAAAGCATTTCATGGCTATAGAGTACTATGAGACGATAGTCATTTAGGCATGTTAACTTGGCGTTCTTGGGCACGGGGACCATGGTGGTCTGTTTAAAACATGTTGGACCCGGTCAGAAATAGGTTGAAAATGCCAGTGAAAACACTTGGCAGCTGATCTTCTCATGCTCTGAGTGAGCATCCTGGTATTCCACCCTGTGGCCTTGTTACCTTGTTTAACCTCTTGGTCCTACCTGGCACGCAGGCGTCCCATCTAGAGCTCTGGAAATGCAAATGCGCTACGCTAAATGCTAATAGTATTAGTTAAAACTCAAAAGTTCATTAAAATACACATGTAGGGTATTGAATTAAAGCTACACTCGTTGTGAATCCAGGCAACAAGTCAGATTTTTTAAATGCTTTTCGGCGAAAGCATGAGAAGCTATTATCTGATAGCATGTAACACCCCAAAAGACCCGCAGGGGACGTAAACAAAATAATTAGCATAGTCGTCGCTACACAAACCGCACAAATAAAATATAAAACATTCATTACCTTTGACCATCTTCTTTGTTGGCACTCCTAGATGTCCCATAATCACTATTGGGTCTTTTTTTTCGATTAAATTGGTCCATATATAGCCTAGATATCGATCTATGAAGACTGTGTGATAAACGGAAAAAAATAGTGTTTCATAACGTAACGTCATTTTTTAAAATTCAAAAAGTCGATGATAAACTTTCAAAAAACACTTCAAAATACTTTTGTAATGCAACTTTAGGTATTAGTACCCGTTAATAAGCGATAAAATTCATCAGGAGGCGATGTCAATTCTATAGGTGTCTGTTTTGAAAAAATGTCTTGGAGAGAGCTCGACCAAAACATCCGGTCGGAGACTGGAGGGAATCGATTCCCTTGATTCAGTTAGACCAAGAATAAATTGTGAATCAAATGACAAGACTCTAGACAACGTGTGGAAGCTGTAGGCACTGCAACCTCGGCCTCATTTAATTCGATTCACTTTGAACAATTCCTTGAAGTCGCGGATGGATATTTTTTTCCATTTTCAGTGATCAGATATTCCTGCACTTTTCGATGAAACACACGTTCTGTTATAGTCACAGCCGTGATTTAACCAGGTTTATAAACGTCTGAGTGTTTTCTATCCACACATACTAATCATATGCATATATTATATTCCTGGCCTGAGTAGCAGGGCGCTGAAATGTTGCGTGATTTTTAACAGAATGTTCGAAAAAGTAGAGGGTCGACTTAACAGGTTAAAGGTCACACAGTCATCCTGAACAGCTGGTGCCTGGTGCTCTCATGTATGATTCAGTGTTGCTTGCCTTGAAGCGAGCATAGAACGCATTTAGCTTGTCTGGTAGGCTTGCATCGCTGTAGCTCACGACTGGGTTTCCCTTTGTAATCCATGATAGTTTGCAAGCACTGACACATCCAACAAGCTTGAGAACCGACGTAGTAGGATTCGATCTTAGTCCTGTATTGACGCTTTGACTGTTTGATGGCTCGTCTGAGTTCGAAGCAGGATTTCTTAAGAGTCCGGATTAATTTCTTATAAGAGTCCGATGTTAACTGTGATCCACGGCTTCTGGTTGGGGTATGTTCGTACTGTCCCTGTGGGGAAGACATCGTCAATGTATTTATTAATGAAGCCGGTGACTGATGTGGTAAACTCCTTAATTTTATTGGATAACTTAGCATCCGCTTCATACTTCTGTATAGAGTGCGTTACTGGTATTTCCTGTTTGAGTTTTGCTTGTAAGCAGGAATCAGGAGGATAAAGTTGTGGTCTGATTTTCCAAAGGGAGGACAAGGGAGGGCCTTGTATGAGTTGCTGTGTGTGGAGTAAAGGTGATCAAGAGTTTTGTTTCAAGTTTCAAGGTTTAATGTCATAAATCAAATCAAATTTTATTTGTCACATACACATGGTTAGCAGATGTTAATGCGAGTGTAGCGAAATGCTTGTGCTTCTAGTTCCGACAATGCAGTGATAACCAACAAGTAATCTAACTAACAACTCCAAAACTACTGTCTTATACACAGTGTAAGGGGATAAGGAATATGTACATAAGGATATATGAATGAGTGATGGTAGAGAGCAGCATACAGTAGATGGTATAGAGTACAGTATATACATATGAGATGAGTGTGTAGACAAAGTAAACAAAGTGGCATAGTTAAAGTGGCTAGTGATACATGTATTACATAAGGATGCAGTCGATGATGTAGAGTACAGTATATACATATGCATATGAGATGAATAATGTAGGGTAAGTAACAGTATATAAGGTAGCATTGTTTAAAGTGGCTAGTGATATATTTACATCATTTCCCATTATTAAAGTGGCTGGAGTTGGGTCAGTGTCAATGACAGTGTGTTGGCAGCAGCCACTCAATGTTAGTGGTGGCTGTTTAACAGTCTGATGGCCTTGAGATAGAAGCTGTTTTTCAGTCTCTCGGTCCCAGCTTTGATGCACCTGTACTGACCTCGCCTTCTGGATGATAGCGGGGTGAACAGGCAGTGGTTCGGGTGGTTGATGTCCTTGATGATCTTTATGGCCTTCCTGTAACATCGGGTGGTGTAGGTGTCCTGGAGGGCAGGTAGTTTGCCCCCGGTGATGCATTGTGCAGTCCTCACTACCCTCTGGAGAGCCTTACGGTTGAGGGCGGAGCAGTTGCCATACCAGGCGGTGATACAGCCCGCCTGGTACGGCAACTCGCCAGGATGCTCTCGATTGTGCATCTGTAGAAGTTCGTGAGTGCTTTTGGTGACAAGATGAATTTCTTCAGCCTCCTGAGGTTGAATAGGCGCTGCTGCGCCTTCTTCACGACGCTGTCAGTGTGGGTGGACCAATTCAGTTTGTCTGTGATGTGTATGCCGAGGAACTTAAAACTAGCTACCCTCTCCACTACTGTTCCATCGATGTGGATAGGGGGGTGTTCCCTCTGCTGTTTCCTGAAGTCCACAATCATCTCCTTAGTTTTGTTGTCGTTGAGTGTGAGGTTATTTTCCTGACACCGCACAAGTACAGTGAAATGTTTTTCTTGCAAACTCAAAACACAACATTGCAATAATCAATAATAATGTATTGTGGCAAACCTCTTCAAGGTTAGGAGCGTTTGTCACAAACTAAGTGGTAAACTGTCACCAAATCACCCAAGAATGAGAGTTCTGTCAAACAGGACAGTACCTGTGTGTTTGTTTCTCCGTCCTGGTCCACCCAGGCCGTAGGCGAGGTCAAGGATAGCAGGGTTCGGTACACAAATCGGGTTCTCGGTAGGTCCAGGTCCAAATGCCAACAGGTAAGTCCAAAACATTCCAGCTCATACACGGTAAATCCAGCCAATCTCTATAGTCTCTTTCTCTATTGTTCATAGCTCCTTTCAGCACTCCCTCTTCCTGGTTTTTCTTGACCCTTTATCTGTGAGTCGGCTCCACCTTCTGAGGGTTCCCCTTGCTTCTGGGACTTGTAGTTTTGGCGGTCGGCCATTTTGTGATCTGTAGTTCTGACAGGGGTGGCCATTTTAGTGATCGGGCAGAGCCCGTTTATTAGTTCTGCTCTCACATATCTGCCACTTATCACTCGACCCCTTCTTTGCCACATATCTCTCCCCTAGATCCGACCCCTAGGTCGGGCTACCGCAGCAAAATATGCATGCATGCGGGATAACCCATCCACGTTTCCCATTTCTTTCCCTGCTCTGTGTTTCAAGTCAAAATGAAACGGTTGGAGACTCAAAAACCACCGCATCACCCGAGCGTTCTTCTCTTTAGCCCTATGCATCCAGGTGAGTGGGGCATGTTCACTGATGGGGGTGAAGTGGCGCCCCAGCAGGTAGTACTTCAGGCTTTCTAGAGCCCACTTTACTGCCAGCGCCTCTTTCTCAACGACTGAGTAGTTGGTTTCCGTGGTTCCAGCTTCCTGCTTAAAAACAGGATGGGGTGTTCCACCCCTTCTACCTCTTGGGATAGTACTGGTCCCAAGCCGACCTCTGAGGCATCTGTCTGAACCACAAACTCTTTCTCAAAGTCTGGTACCACCAGCACTGGGTTACAGCAGAGAGCCTCCTGTAATGTCCTAAATGCTTTGGTGGCCCTTTCATCCCATTTGACCATGTTTGGCCCTCTGGCTCTAGTCATGTCGGTAAGTGGGGCGGCCATTGTGGCATAACTTGGGATGAACTTCCGGTAGTAACCGGTCAGCCCTAGGAAGGCTCGGACCTGCTTCTTATTTACTGGTTTCGCCATTCTCTAATTGCCTTCACCTTCTTATGTTGGGGTTTGATTAACCCTCTTCCCACAGTGTATCCCAGATACTCTGTTTCCTCTAACCCCACATAACACTTGGCAGGGTTTGCCGTGAGCCCTGCCTTACTAAGGACATCTAACACTGCCTGTACCCGGGGTAAGTGGGATTCCCAATCTGGGCTGTAGATCCCCACGTCATCTAAATAAGCTGCGGCGTATGCTTTGTGCGGTTTTAGGATTTTGTCCATGAGCCGTTGAAAGGTGGCTGGGGCCCCGTGTAAGCCGAATGGCATGACGGTGTATTGAAACAAACCGTCAGGTGTTGCAAAGGCTGTCTTTTCTTTGGCCCTGGGGGTCAGAGGAATTTGCCAGTACCCTTTTGTCAGATCAAGGGTCGTAATGTACCGAGCATGACCAATTTTCTCCAGTAGTTCATCTACTCTGGGCATGGGGTAGGCATCAAACTTCGAGATTTCATTTACCTTCCGAAAGTCGTTACAGAACCGCAAAGACCCATCGGGCTTGGAGACCATCACAATTGGCCTAGACCACTCACTATGTGACTCTTCGACCACTCCAGCTGTCAACATTTTCTCAGTCTCTGCTCTAATCGAGGCCCGTCGAGCCTCGGGTACCAGGTACCTCTGAAAACACATCTCTGTTTTTCTGGATCAGGGTCTTTACTTCCTGTACTTGCGCTGGGGACAGAGTGGGTGAAATATTTACTTCGGCTGTCTCCTGAATGTGTGTGGGGTATGTGACTATTAGTGTTTCTCTCTCTCTCCATGCTTTTAACAGGTTTATGTGATAAATCTGTTCCTGGGGCCGTCGACCTGGCTGTCGGATCCGATAATTGACTTCTCCTATTCTCTCCAGTACTTCATATGGTCCTTTCCATGTGGCTAGTAGTTTACACTCTACCGTGGGGATCAGCACTAACACCTTATCTCCCGGTTGAAATTCCTCAGGGTAGCCTGCCGGTTATAAGTGTGCCGCTGGTGTTCTTGTGTTTGTCTCATGTGCTCTCTGACGATGGGCATGACTGTGGCTATCCTGTCTTGCATTGCCGTGACGTGCTCTATAACACTAGTATACGGGGTGGATTGGTGCTCCCAGGTTTCCGGGCGATGTCTAAGATTCCCCGGGATGCCTCCCATATACCAGCTCAAAGGGAGAAAACCCCAGCGAGGCTTGAGGAACCTCTCTAATGGCAAACATCAGATACGGCAACATGCAATCACAGTTTTTCCCATCCTTTTCGATTACCTTCCTGAGCATTGACTTCAGGGTTCAGTTGAATCTCTCAACCAGCCCGTCCGTCTGAGGATGGTAAACCGATGTCCTCAACTGTTTCACCTGCCACAGTTTACAAAAGTCCGCCATAAGGCGGGACATAAAGGGGGTCCCCTGGTCGGTAAGGATCTCCTTTGGAACCCCTACCCTGGTGAACAAGAGCACTAATTCCTTTGCAATATTTTTGGAAGTCATCGTCCGAAGGGGAATGGCTTCTGGGTAGCGAGTGGCATAATCTAGAATGACCAGAATGTATTGGTGCCTCTGGCGGATTTGGGTAGTGGGCCCACTAAATCCATCGCTATCCTCTCAAATGGCGTTTCGATTATGGGGGAGTGGCACTAACGGGCTTCTAAAAGCTGGTCGGGAGCTGTTAACTGGCACTCCGGGCACTCTCCACAATGCCGAGCCACTTCAGCTTGAATTCCTGGCCAGTAAAACATCCTTCCAATCCGGTCTCGGGTTTTATCAATACCAAGGTGTCCACCCAGAATGTGCCCATGAGCTAGATCCAGTACTGTCCTCCCAAAATTAGTCAAGGACTCTGCCAGGTCTGCTGGTTCTAGATCGTCGTCCTCTGGATTCAGATCGACCCCAGCCCCACTAGTACCGGGCTGTTCGTTATCAGCGAGGTTTGCCACTTCATCCTCCTCCTCCCCTACTAGCACCTGTGATGTTGTCCCCTGGGAGACCTCTTTCTTGACTTTGGTTGAAGGTCCCATGCTTCTTCCTGCTTGGTCAGGGTTGTTGGCTTCTCAAATATGCCATTCTTGTGGCCTAACTTCGCAGTTAGGAAAGTCTCTACCCAATATTACATCATATGGCATCTTTGGGACCACGCCGACCTCATAATCCAGCAGACTGTCCTCTGTTTGTATGCTCACTAAGGCCGTGGGGTACAGACGGGTATCCCCATGAATGCATGTAACACTGATATCCTGTCTTGTATCCAGTTTATGAGTCGGCACTAGGCCTGCAACGACCAGGGTTAGCATACTGCCGGAATCCAGCAGTGCTTCAACCTCTTTCCCTTCAACCTTCACCCTGCACATATGTTTGTTTCTTGATCTTTCAAGTACAGTGGTTACAACAGGACATGCATACCGTATATATTCTTCATTTTCACCAAGGTTACATTGCATTGGCTCTTCTTTAATAGGGCAGTAGGCTGCAATATGTCCTGGTTGATTACAATTGTAACAGATAATAGGGGTTGGGGGAGACCCCTCGACCCGGTTTCCGTTTTCCCTTAGTGTCTCGGCCTGATTCTGATTCTTTCCTCATGGCCCCACGCTGCTCTCTTCCCCTCTATATGTTGGGACGGCCTTACCCTGTCCGCTGGTTTCGCCCATGCCTGGGGAACGGGAATCTATCCTCCTGTGCCTGCTCAGCTGTTCTTGCCGTACAATACCGCTCAACCAGGCCCACGAGATGGTCGGCGGAAAGTACCTCGTTCTGGCCAACCCATCGTCTCACTTCTTGGAGTAGACCTCGCTGAAACTGGTTGAGTACGATGGTCTCGACAATCTCGGCGGATGACCGGGTCTCTGCTCGCAACCATTTCCGTGCCAGGTGAATCAAGTCGAACATCTGTGTTCGTGGGGGTTGTCCCGGTCGGTAGGACCACTGGTGGAAGCGGTGTGCCCTCACGGTATCGGTCACTCCCAGTCTATTCAGGATCTCCTCCTTTAGTTTATCGTAATCCTGTGCATCTTTCAACTCCAGGTCGAAATACGCTTTTTGAGCGCGTCCCCTGCCAGGTATGGTGCCAGAAGCCCTGCCCATTCTTCTTCGGCCACTTCTCCCTCTCTGCCGTCCTTTTGAAGGTGGTAAGATATGCTTCCACATCATCCTGCGCTGTCATTTTTGAAGGAAATGTTTGGCCCTCTGGGTATTTGCAGCTGGTAATTGAGCCCCAATTTGGTCCGCTCGCCCCTTTAGGCCTTCTCTTAACTCCCGGGTGTTTCTCTCTTGCTCTTCTCTGAGCAGCTGGTTGGTGCGGTGCTGGATCTGTAACGTGTCCTGATACATTCGCATTGCATCCTGATGAACTATTTGTTGAGCTCTAGTTGCCCCTTGTTGGGCGGCCGCCGCTTGTAACAGGGCCTGTATGGCTCCCTCCATACTCATTTTCCTGAAAAACTGTCCTAACCAAACAAAGCCAAAACAAAAAAAAACCTGACTCCCCTTTGGAGTGCTAACTGAACATGTATTATTTTTTTCCCTTCTACCTAACCAGTGGTATGTTAGTCCATGCCTGCATCCTCCACCACGTGTGGCAAACCTCTTCAAGTTTAGGAGCGTTTGTCACAAACTAAGTGGTAAACTGTCACCAAATCACCCAAGAATGAGAGTTCTTTCGAACAGGACAGTACCTGTGTGATGGTTTCTCCGTCCTGGTCCACCCAGGCCGTAGGCGAGGTCAAGGATAGCAGGGTTCGGTACACGAATCGGGTTCTCGGTAGGTCCAGGTCCAAACGCCAACAGGTAAGTCCAAAACATTCCAGCTCATACACAGTAAATCCAGCCAATCTCTATAGTCTCTTTCTCTATTGTTCATAGCTCCTTTCAACACTCCCTCTTCCTGGTTTTTCTTGACCCTTTATCTGTGAGTCGGCTCCACCTTCTGAGGGTTCCCCTTGCTTCTGGGACTTGTAGTTTTGGCGGTCGGCCATTTTGTGATCTGTAGTTCTGACTCGACCCCTTCTGTAGTTATCACTCGACCCCCTTCTTTGCCACATATCTCTCCCCCTAGATCCGACCCCTATGTCGGGCTACCGCAGCAAAATATGCATGCATGCGGGATAACCCATCCACGTTTCCCATTTCCTTCCCTGCTCTGTGTTTCAAGTCAAAATGAAATGGTTGGAGACTCAAAAACCACCGCATCACCCGAGCGTTCTTCTCTTTAGCCCTATGCATCCAGGTGAGTGGGGCATGGTCACTGATGAGGGTGAAGTGGCGCCCCAGCAGGTAGTACTTCAGGCTTTCTAGAGCCCACTTTACTGCCAGCGCCTCTTTCTCAACGACTGAGTAGTTGGTTTCCCGTGGTTCCAGCTTCCTGCTTAAAAACAGGATGGGGTGTTCCACCCCTTCTACCTCTTGGGATAGCACTGCTCCCAAGCCGACCTCTGAGGCATCCGTCTGAACCACAAACTCTTTCTCAAAGTCTGGTACCACCAGCACTGGGTTACAGCAGAGAGCCTCCTGTAATGTCCTAAATGCTTTGGTGGCCCTTTCATCCCATTTGACCATGTTTGGCCCTCTGGCTCTAGTCAT